>NW_028261383.1:89773494-90045994 GCF_051295495.1 Thamnophis sirtalis | reverse complement strand
CATTTTTCTCCCCCATCCATATTGACATTGGCTCCGTTCCTCGACATCTAAAATGTGTAGCATTACAAGATTCCTTACTAGAATCCAGATGTGATGAAATTTAAGCTCAGAGAAAAAAAATTGCAAGTCTGCTAGTGTGAAGCACAACTGGTTTAACCAGATTTTGGGTTGTCTTCATGCAATCTACTATCTTCTTTTAGTCCACCTGAGCCACTTTCAACACTCCAAGGAATAAAAGCAAGAACTTTTTAGGTAGTTCGCACTTAACAATCTTATTTAGTTGGAATTGGAATTGGCAACTTGATTATTAAGCAAAGTGACTGCTAAGTGAAACTAATTGTACTTCAACTTTCCTTTGCTTTATAGACCTGCAAAGGTCATAAGTGGGGGGATTGATTGTAAAGTTACTTTTTCATTTACTGTCATTTCAAAATGGCTGCTACATGAGGCAATCATTAAATGAGGACTACATATACTGCTTGAATAATTAAATAGTTAACATAAAGCCACAAACATTTTTTTCTGCCAGTTGCTCCTCTCTATCTCCCCTTCTCCCCTCCCTCATTTCTATAACCGTGATGTTCTCTACTCACTTTCAACTTCTGTATTTTACCAGCCAGAGAGGAATGGGTCCCTACATGTTGGAAGAGCGAAGGCTTGAAGCGGATTCTTAGATTTGCCTTCTGTCTATCACAGTGTTTCTGGGGAGGAAAAAAAAACACAGCACAAAATAAACTTTTAATCTTTCAGTTTTGAAGAACAAAGAACAGAATGGAAAATAGTTTATTACTTTCACTTAGGTTCGTCTTTCCTCTCCCCATCTTGCATTCTGAGCCTGCAGATTGATGACAGTACTAAACTGGTTTGTCCCCCTCCACTCCAAGTGTGGTGAAATGTTATGAACCCGAATATATTGCCAAAAAATGAGTATCTTAGAAAATGCCTTGCTAAATTCAAACGGTTAGGTCTATCTTCATTGGGGCCCAGATGGTGTAGTTGGTCCAAACAAACGTTAACTCTTCCTCACTTGCCTTCTCAATTAATAGCTATGTCTAACAGCTGTATGGACTGAGATCAACTGGCCAACTTGGATTGTAGTTAAAAATGAAAATTCCATAGACATTCCCTCTTAAATGCTTCCATAAAATTAGGATATTTTAATACTAGATTATTTTAGTTAAAATACACCTAAATACATACACAGTTTTTCAGTTTAAGTAGATTTCTATAAAGCTCTTAAGTTATTGATTCACTTCTGATTTCTTATATGGATATTAAAGAAGAACTTATTGTTAATTTTTAAGGGAAAACCGGTCAGGGATGTCAGAAGATGGATAGTGGAAACAGAAAAATCTTTGACATCTGTAACCATTTAGTTGGTGTAGAGTCCCAAAAATCTGTTATTAATTTTTGGGATTATTAAGTAGCAGTTTAAAAAGGTTAACTATATTTACTCCCTGTTTTCTTGCTTATTTTGAAAACAATCCTTTAACATATTTAAGATCCAAACTTTCTTATGACTGATTACCGGTAGACATAAACATTTCTTTTCCTTTTTAGTTAATTTACTTACACACACACACACAAACACAAACACACACACACACACAAATATACACAGTGTACTCTAATTAATTTATCCTGTTAATTTCAATTGTTAACTTTTTTTCTAGCAGAAGTTTAATCCATAAATATAAAGAATTACACCATTTATACTAATTTTTCTCAAGATCAATCTATCAGATCTGTCTTTTGTAGGTCAAATTGAGAATATATTAGAATCTACTTTCCCAACCTCAGACTCTCTAAGTATGATAGGAATAAAGCTGTAGAAATTTTCCAGTCTGAATGACTATTGAAACCTGTTAGGAAAAAATCCAAGGGATATTCCATCTTTAACCTTAAATGGGATCACATTCAAGAGCGATACACAATCCGGGATTATTTCTGGATTCACAGTTCCTCCTCAAGAGCAAGTGGAAGCTGTGTCCATGAAGCTGTGAGCCTTTGTACAGCTGCATCTGGTGCACCAGTTGTGCTCTTCTTTAGATTGGGAGCAGGGGTTGGTTGCTGCCGGTTTTACTATCGGTTTGAACCGCACGCTGCACACATGTGCGCTATAAAATGTAAATTGTTCTTTGTTCATGTGCAGAACAATTTACAGTGAACTGTGCATGTGCAATCACTAAAATCCAAAATGGTGGTGGCCCAGCGGCAGTGAGGGAACTGGTTTGGGGGCGTGGCAGGCCTGGGTTGTTGCCAGTTCTGTGAATTCCACTACCGGTTTTGTTGAACTGGGCTGAACCGGTGGCTACCCACCTCTGATTGGGAGGCCTTTCAATCAAGTCCTAGTCATTTCATAGCTCAACTATCACAATGTGCTCTACACAGGGCTGCCCTTAAAGACTACTGGGAAATCTCAAATGGTCCAGAATGCAGTGGCATGGGTAATGATGGGCATAACTTGGTATATCCATGTGACACCACTGTTGCAAACTGCATTGCTTGTCAGTCTGCTTCCAGATATGCTGATTGTGACTTATAAAGAACTTCATGGCACATGGCCTGGTTGCTTGTTGGACAGCTTATCTCCTGTAGTGTCAATCAGACTAATTCAATCCACCACAGTTGGAGTATTCTGGATCCTTTCAAATAAACAATGTAATCAATTAGGGCCTTGAAAGTGTGCCTTCTCTGTCTTAGCGCCTGCCCTGTTTACTGACATTCCTTCAGTTATTTGGGTGGCATTCTGAAAAGCCTTACAGACCTGGCTGTTCTCCCATGCCATGGGTTAGGATGCCTATGGCCCTTGCTGAATTGTAGCTGGCTGGGCTAACCAGATCTAACATTGGTAGTTGTTGTTTGTTTGTTTTATTTTTTCATAATTATTTATTGTATTTTTATTCAATTGGTTTTACTGTGAACAGTTTATGGTTAGTTTCAGGGGTGGGTTCCTGCCAGTTTTAACCTCTTCTATAAAAGAGGTTCCACAAATCTACCGTGCCATTTAGAACCAGTTCCAACTCCCTCCCGTCGCCCGTCCACACCATGTTTGCCCCGCCCACCACTCACTGATTAGCTGGCTCACCAATCGCCCCGCCCGCCTCTAAGAGTCCTATCTAAACCTTAAAGTCTTAAAGCTGTCAAGTTTGAATATCCCTGGGGGGAGTTTCTAAAGGGTTAGGAGTGCAAGGGTCTTGTAACTTGACAGCTTTAAGACTTGCACACTTCAATGCCAGAGTTCCTGAGCCAACATTTTGGTTGCTAAGCAAGAGCATTGTTAAGTGAGTTTCACCACATTTTACAAGTTGACTACGCCCACCCAGTCACATGGCTGGCAAGCCACTCCTACCCAGTCACATAGCTGGCAAGCCACTCACACAAAGCAGGCCACACCTACAGAAGAGGTTCTAAAAAAATTTGAAACCCACCACTGGTTGGTTTATAGGTGAGTGGTGCTGGAAGTATTCAGTTTCAAGTTAAATTAAATTCTTTTTGTTTTTGAAATTTTACCTCACCTACCAAGGGCCTGAACATTTCATTGAAATATGACAGTAGATTGGACTTGGATTATTTTCAACAATGGATGGCCAACTCTTATATTTTAGGGGGAAGGGAAGAATGTTGCGTCTTCATCCAGTAACATTGATATAATCTGAAATGATCAAATCATAAATCAATGTATGTTACATTAGTGCTGCCTATTTCTGTGTTCAGTCTCACTGCAACTTCAAGAAAATGTAGTCTTGACCAACCATTTCCACTCTTCACTTTTCTTCATTTCCCATCTGACCTAATAAATAACGCTTGAGAACTAAACGTGTATACACTATTTTTTTAAAAGTCTAAACTGGCCTACTAAAGATATTGCCTTGGGTTGGATTATGGAATCCATAAAGGGTGTTCATGGTTTTTTTGTAATTCCATAATGTGAAACCTTCTTTATGGCTGGCTGCAAGAAAGAGTGACACACTTTTTTAGTAGTCAGAAGTGAATCTTTCAGGCTTGGAAACATCGAATCCTATTCAATATAAATGGAAACAAGACTATTCTGTCCGGGATGGAATTTAGCTCTTGAATAAGCTTGTTAACCCACTAAAATCTATCATTCTAGAATTCCGAGGGCATTCGGTATTAACCGTACCTTGGTTCAAAAGAACAAGATTAAAGCACGCAGCCCTCCTATGCCTGTACAACCTGCAATACTTGGGATTGCAAAATCATTTGTTGTTGCTCTGTTCCATATAAATCCCCTACTCTAACTATCATTACTTTAGAAAATTAAAAATCAGACTTTGTTCATAAGAACATTCGTGACTATTGTAAGCAAATAGCTTTTGCTTACTCGGGGATAAGTGGGACACTGCATAAACAGCAGATCCATTTTCCTCCTAGTGTTTTGTCACTATCCTTGTTACTTGTGCAGTAATGAAAGGAGTAATGACAGCAAGCAAGGGTTGGTAAACTCTAATGTTATTTTTCATACAAAAAGAACCTTAGAGATCCACAGAAGGCAAAGCACTTATCGCAAAGCTTCAGGTCAGGCGTATTTTCCATTAGGGAAATAAATCCTACAAATTACTGATTTGACGTTAACAGCAGGATTTACAAGAGAAAAATCTGAATACAGAAGGCTGGTTACTCATACAAATATAAGAAGAAACAGAAATCCATGTTGGAACTAGATTATATATTTAAATAGACAATGATTTATACATTCTTGGAAGCCCTTGTGCCATAAAGGAAAATAACTGGGTAGGAAAAAATATGTGAGCTTGGATACTTCATGACACTGAAATACTATCTATATTCAAGGCTTTGTAACTGAGAAAAAAGCATGTAGCAACATCTCATTTCTGGCACTTAGCAAAACACAAGGCTTTTAGTCATTAGGGGGAGAATTGAAAATAGAACTGCCGATATAATATTCTCATACAAATTGATAGCAAGATCATACATGTTTATAGTTCTACTCATTACACCTAAAAAGATCAAGAAAAGGTTATTTAGTGAAAAAAATATGTTGTAGAAAAATATATATAAAAAGTGAAAAGGGGAAAAAATGACAAAATGGGCAACCAAAATGATTATTGGGTTGAAGTAACTCCCTCCCAACCCTTCCACAAGGAAATATTACAGTAACTGAGCTCTTCAGCCTGGAACAAAGGCAGATAATGGAAGAGGCATCCAAGGTATAAAACTGCAAGTGACACAGATAACACGGACAGAATTTTATCCCTCTTTCCAGTATTATACTCAAAATCATCCCTTGGAACCATCCACAACAGGCCACAAAGGCTTCAAAATGCTGATGCATGTGTCATTATGTTATTGTGCAAATGATGCAATTACATAATGACATCTGCTGCTATCCTATGAACAGCCATAACTGAAATTAAATTCAGGATCAAAAGAAACAGATACTTCTTTCACACAGCACATATTTAAATCATGGAATTTAATAACAGAGGTCTTTGTAACATTGGACAATCTGGCTCATTTTCTGGTTCATTTTATAAAGAGGCTGAGCAAGTTTATATGAAGGAATATTGAATATTGATAGCTGCCTACTAACTCTTGAATCATAGGCAAGTATGCTTTGCATTATGGGTGGTAGGAAACTACAGTAAAAACACATTATTGCCCTCCAGTTCAGGCTTATGAGCCTCCCAGATGCAATAACCTATTATGTAATTAAGAATGCTGAACCATCTAGGCCTTTGGGCTCATCCAGCAAATTTGGATCTTATCTTAAAATTAATCAAATTATTGCATTAAATTCCAAGCATTAATAGAATTAATATAATGTATGCATTTTGTTCTGTAGGAAATGCCAGGTTCTAAATCTGGGCACAAGTGATCTGTAACTCTTGAAGAACTGAAAGACAGCATTCAGAGAAATAATGCAAGCATATATTAGTGATCAACCCATGCTAAGCCCCCCCCCCCTTTCAAGATTTTGCATTTGTCTGCAGGGTCACCAAGATAGACTAGGCTGAATGGAGATTAATTCAAATCTTGTTCCCCAAATTATACTGTATATGTATTATCCAACTTCTGTATATTAGCCTCTAGAATTAGCAACATCCTTTAAAAATCTGTAATAGTCAATATAATTTTTGATCACTTCCAGTACTCATCTACCTTCATCTTTTTCAATATTCTTTCAATCTGATCCAACAAAATAGTAGCTAGTTTATGGAAAATTCAGGCAAAGTAAAAAGCCTAGTTATGGTAAAGACTGCCTTAAATGGAATAGAATTATCCAGGGGAGAGCAAATATATCATTTTTCCCAAGAAAAAAGATATACTTGCTATTGTAATAGGATAAATGGTATAAGATAAATATGCTGACTGAGGTCCTAGGAGTTGGTTTTCACTTATGAAGCAAAGCCCAAGTCGCTGCTTTTATTGTCTCATAGCCATATTTATTTTCCCAGGACTTTTAATAATTGATATGTTTCCTGTATGGTCACATGTTGAAAAGCTCTTGAAATTATTATTAAAACCTACCAAAGTTGTAGTAGAATATCCATGATATTCTAACAAAGTTTTGACAAATATAGATTATTCTCTTTTTATCAACAGAAAAGGCTATTTTTTAAATATTCTGAGCAGTTTCCCATAAGAAGAAAACATCTCGAGGACTGGATTAATGGCCCATCACTTTTGGAATTATTCTCTCTTCAATTAAAACAAGGGATGGAGACGTTTTTTTTAATTTCTTTAAAATAATAAAGATAAAAATATGGAATAAGGAAAAGATACAATGCACATTTTAAAAATATTTACTGCATAACACCATGCAGAATTTAACAACATTTACAAACAAACATTTTTGCATTAAAAAAAAAGAAGAAAAAACCATTCCTTTTAATAGAGGACTAACTTACTGCATCTTTCTCTGGGTTGCAAACTTTTACCCAGAGGATATGATCAAGAAGCCAATCGATGGGTTTATCTTTGTAGAACATAAGTATGAATTCCACAATCAGACTGAGATCCAAGGACTTGAACATCTTTCCTGAAAGCATATTGGGATAAAAAAAGAGAAACATAATCTTAAAAGACTAGCATCTTAACATTTAATAAAACTATACTCTGGATCAACAAAAGATAGCATCCTCCTTACTCCAGGAATTCTTGAAAGACCAGAATATATGTATATTGCATCTAACTTGATCATGTCAAGGGAATTAAGATTGAGCATTGAAACCTTTCTAAAATGCTCTAATGAGTCTAACCAGAAAAGACTTGCAACAGTATTCTCATGCTGAGTGGTTTTCAGATCTGGAAATGGTAGTGGAACAGTCCTATGTTTTATGACATGTGTCAGTTCTTTTCCTGCCTCGGTAGGAGGCAGTAGGTCAAGTTCTGCAATTCCTGGCAATACGGATTTTACAGAAGTAGAAAATGTTTGGTAGATAAAATGGAATCACCTATGATCTAAATCAGTGGTCTCCAACCTTGGCAACTTTAAGACCTGTGGACTTCAACTCCCAGAGTTCCTCAGCCAGCAAAGCTGGCTGAGGAACTCTGGAAGTTGAAGTCCACAGGTCTTAAAGTTGCCAAGGTTGGAGACCACTGATCTAAATAACTCTGTATGTGATTATGCTGTCTTCCAGAAGTTATTTTTGCACATTTTTAATTTACATTTTTACATGCAATTTCCACCAAAATATAGGCATTTTTGTATGAGACATAATTCAATTTTGATCAATATTAGGCAAGGCATTGCTGGCCAAATCAATCCAAATAATTGGCTTTTGAGTAATGCTTCTTTTCACAAGGAAGCAATTCTGCTTATACAATTGTTTCATAAGGATCAAAATTATTTCCTTGTTTGGTTGCACAACAATGCCAATGCCATAACTTACGAAAAATAGGGACAGGGGCTACAAGTTTGATTCAACCATAAAAGTTGAAGATTAAGAGTAAGTTAAAATCTCTGTCTTCATATCTCCACTAATAAGTATTTACAGGTATAAAAACTTCTTGTTCATTACTGATTTTAACTAAACCCTCCTAGGAATCTTTTCCATCAATAAAAGGTTTGTCACACATAAAAAGCAAAGGTAAACTAGAGATGGTTAGTCTTACTGTATTCCTGTATGTTCTGAGAAAAGATCAGTGTAGTAGATGCTACTCTGTATTTCATTTTTATGCTAAAGTCACACAATTGAGAGCATTCAGGGTCTTGTGTTAGCAAACTGGTCTAGAGAAATATTCTTTCCAGTATTACAGGAGCAATACGGGGCTTTGCATTAACCTAAAACAACACCCAAAGCTACATGGGAAATGAGTTTACCAATAAAACCAAGCTGAGAAAACTCCAAGATCATCCATTCTTCAGAAGGTTGCTGCAAAGCAAAGTTCTTCATTGTGCTGAGATAGTTTGGCTTGGCTACAATATCATCTTCTAGCTGCATAAGAGAGAGAAATGCATAGCTGCATAAGAGACAGATCTTGAACTGAAAACTTGTATGTCACTGAAGAAAAGCTTTCTAAAAAGTGGAGGCTGGCTAAAGATGGGCTCTTATTAAGGACAAAAAGACCCTGAATTCCCAACTGTTTTTATTTTCAAGGAATAAAGGAAAATAGCTCAGTGTTGAAAAATCCCAATATGATTTGATCAGACAGGACACTTACTCTGTAGCCATTAAATTAGTTTTTTTTTATATAAAAAAAAAACTATTATCTGAAAACGTATTTTGGCATCAATAGCAGCACACTCACTTCACAATCAGCAGGGGAGGCAGTCCTAGCCTTATTCAAGATTCACTTTCTGATGAGCAAGACTGATTTGCTTGGCTTGACTTTGATCTCTCTTTATCGGTGATACTGTTGCACATCAAATTACCACAGCTTTATGATCCTGCTTTGTATTGTATTAATACCATTTAATACCTTGCTATTTTGGCTGAATGCCTCCTAGCTTCTGTGGTTACCTGGTACCTGTTCTCAGTTTTTGGCTGTCTTCCTAATGGTTGAGCCTTTTTGTTCTTTATGTTTATTTATGCTGGCTTTATGGTTACAGTTGTCATGATTAATGCCCGTATGCCTTTGTGTGAAGACTTGAGCATATCCTAATTGTAATAGATATGATATTCCTTTGATGTGTTATTCCTTTCATATGTTATTTCCTTCAAAGTTTCATTTTTTTCTGCTAAGCTTAGATTTTGATTTTATACAGATCTTATAAAATAAATATATAAAAGGTAAGCAAAATAGTATGCAACAAAAATAATTCCTAAATATTTTACATTCAGTATTTTAACATTATTCATTCATACTTCCTAATAATTTGCCTCTTCAAAATATAACTACAGTGCGTTTCTATGTTTTCTATTTCTGATAACATGCTGGAAGCCACCTGGGTGGAAAAGCACATCCATTTAGTCTTCTCTTTAGTCAACAAGTTCTGTCCATCAGAAGGAGGAATATTTTTGGCCTGTGTAGGTTCAATGCTAATAATAGTCAACATTATTTTAAAACTGAATGAAAACCTTGCCATAGCATGGCTGTATGTGACAGAATGGAGAAGACTACAATTTATACGCTTACCACTACATGCTCTATGGATGTGTGCTATTGGAGATAAGTATTTTGGATATGCTATTGTGGAAAATATAGCATTTTTCTGAAACTCAGCCAGTGTGCTAGACAATCCAGACTCTAGTTTTTTAAAAAGTGATGAGAATTGCTCATTTGGATTTGTGATGTTGGTTATATATTCTATACATACCGGTACGTACCAACATACCTAAAACTTCTTGATTGTATCTAAAACTTAATTAAGTTAAATTAATTACCATAGTATGTGTGCTCATATGCTTGGTTTCTAAACATATTTCATTCTGCCATTCTATAATAATTTTTCAAAGGTTAAAAAGCTAAACTTATATTACAGTAAGTGAATCTCATGGGGCCAATGGAAGCCAGAATGGCAAGGAAAGCTCCAAATGTTCCCAAGAAACCTGAAATAAAAATTATCAGCCTATAGTAATATCTACTAGGGGCAAATAAAATAAAGGAACTAATAGCACTATTTAAACCACATATAACTAATCTGCAAGCTGAAATTGTTCATAGAGAAACAGTGAGGGTCCCACTATCTCATAGGTTCCCCATGCTCTAGTTCAGAGGCAGAAGCAAGAAAATGAAATTTCCCACTATTAGCAGCAGGAAAGCAGCAGTATTGATCAGAGGTACAATCAAGGAGCTAAAGTTGAAACCTTTCTACTCCATAATTACTCTGAGAAAGATTATCAGAAAAGACTTTCATTTCCTCCACAAAAGGATCCCTGTCAAAACCAGTTTCTCTGCTGCTATTAGCAGCGGTGCAAGAGTGACCTTTTTCCAGGACTCCTAAGAAGGAAGAGGAGACTCTATGTGGGCTCACCCAACAATTATTCACATAGCTAGTGAAGAGTTTGGAAAGAGCAAAACCACCAAAGTGTTGCTCATTAGTTCTTTCCTCTTTACACCACTTGTTCCAATGAATGGACTTTTATCCAAGGTTTTGAGCAAATATTGCCTTCCAGAGTTTTTGAATTAATTTGCCATTTGTTTTGAAACTGGATTGAGGGGAACTATAGTTTTTTTAAAAAAAATATGGCAGAATCTGGGTTGCCTATTCTGGGTTTGAGGCACAATATTTCTTACTTGGAAAAAACCCCAGATACAGACATGAAACATATCCTTTGAGCATCATAAAACTTACCTGAACATAATATATGCCTTTGGATTGTGCATACATCATTAAAAAGCAGTAATCTAAATTCTGTTTAGTTCTCCACCTACAACAGCACACAAAACAAATTACTGTTATTTTGTTGGGAGGCCAGAGGTAGGTATCAGCTACATCTGGCAAAAGATTAATCAGACATAAGAGTTTAGTCAAATATGAAGACTTCTAATTCTGTTGTAAGCCCAGAGTTATAACATTATTTTGGATTTCAACTGACATTCCCATTGCTCCCATTGCTTCCCCCCAGTAAGCGATGAAGATGTACTGTATGGCATCAAGAGATTTAAATCTCTCTACTGTGCTAAGTTTAATCATCTGCTCTCCACAACAACTATAATGTAGTTCCATAACCTGTCAAGTAAATCCAGTTACATTCATAACATCAGATTTGATCATAGTCTATGTTCCACTGGAGGTATGTAAAATCACAAGAACAAATACACACCTAGCATTAAAATAATTTATTTGGGTAAATGAGGATTGTTGTTTTTTTAAGTGAAGGGAACATACATACTAGCAAGCACCCAGTGATTATTTACTATGCTTCTTCTGAATGCCATATGCTTTCTTCTAAACAAGTTTAAATACCCATTACAAAGCCATGCTAGCCTAGCATATCACTTTAAATCAAATTGCCTGGAATTACCTGACTCTTTCTTTAGGGTCACCAAAAGATTCTCGCAGCCGGGAGAAATCTGGGTAGAAGTGTGGAGAAGGGGAAATAACCTCTAAAAGACCAGAATGTATTTCATTGGGGAATCTGAGAGAGAGGAAGAGGTAAGGAAAACAATTGTCATTTTCTATAAATAGGAAAATGGAATTTAACCATGGTAATGATTAATAGGCTAAAACCTAAAATGTATCTCCAGGAAATATTAAAATTTTTGAACAAAGGGGTTACAGGAGATGTTATGCTTTGAAAACCCTATTTTAAGTTGAAAAAAACATAAATAAGGATATTTATGTCTTTAAAAAAAAAACCTCCTTGCTTCTTCTTCTCAACTGTAGCTTCCTTGATCCATTGACCTTACTTAGCTGCTGAAACTTAACAAGCCAGATGGAAACAGATGTTAGATTCTTCAGTGATATTCATGGCTCTTTGCACACTGGTTAGTTTGAAAGCTTATTGTTTTTGGAGCTGCTCCAGAATTATTTTTAATGATAACCTCTGCAGATTGCGTACCTATTGCCCTGATCATTATACAAGGAATTGAATTGAAAGATTAGGACCGTGATGGTGAACCTATGGCATACATGCCACCTATGGCACAAGGAGCCATATCTGCTGGCACATGAGCTGTCAGCTCCAGCTCCATGCCAGCCAGCTGATCTTTGGCCATTTCTGAACTTCCGTTGAGCCCATTTTTCACCCTCCCCAGGCTCTGGAGGCTTTTCTGGGCGAAAACTGCCTCCCCTGCCCCCCTCAGAAGAAATACCAAGCTCAGCTAGCAGTGTGGTGCATGTGGGAGGGGGGTGCACGGCAGCACATGTGGGGAGCGCTTTGCATTGTGAGTGCCGGCACACACACGCATTATCACCCACACTCGCACATTTTTGGCACCCAACTGCAAAAAGGTTAGCCATCACTGGATTAGGTCACCACTTAACATGATTTAGAGAGAGAACACATGATTAAAAACAGGCCAAAGAAAGCATAGTCATTCAGGACTATGGCAACTCTGATTAACCTCTTATACATATACACTGTCATTTTTTCCTCAAGAATACCCACTCAAAAGGAAAACTCAAGGTTGACTCAGCCTTCCATCCTTCCAAGGTTGGTAAAATGAGGACCCAGATTGTTGGGGGCAATATGCTGATGCTGTAAACTGCTTAGAGAGGGCTGTAAAGCACTGTAAAGCAGTCTGTAAGTCTAAGTGCAAATCCCACATTTTTGCATTTGTGTTCAAACTTGAGCACCATGTCTAATATGCACATTAATTTGGAAGGTGAAGAGAGCTATTGATAAGTATAGTCAAGGATACAGATCTAAACTGGATTGCGTTTGAGTACTGTATAAAAAATCTTTTGGATCCCAAAACAAGGAGATACCTTTTTAATTAAAAGAAAAATCCTACCATAACTCAGGGATTTGGTATCTCTGCCATTGTTGGAAAAGGATGGTAATGGAAGAAGGAATATCTAAACAACTGATACTATTTAAGTTTTCATAAATGTGTAGAGTCACAAGGACATAAAATTTGAACATTTATTAGAGAACATCATATTTCAATAAAAATGGCAAGCATAACCAAATATATCAATAATATACAACTGTCCTTTTTCAGCTACTATATCAATATAGAGTTATCTATATTCAATTTTGCTCTTCTATTAATGAATTGTTTCTGTTTTGGATTACAAAATACACAATTCCAATATTTTTATATAAATTATTCTTATGCATTTTATCTGTGACTAATTCAATGAAATCAAGAAAAAGTACAATGGTACCTCTTCCATGAAATGATATCCTAATACAAATATTTGATGTGGTTCTAAGAAATAGAAGATCCAATACAGTGATGTTATATTTTCAAAGTGGCTTTTTTTACTCTAAAACACATTAAAAGATTTTGAAGTTTTTTCCTTTCAGAAGAAAAAAAACCACTATATACTAGTATATTATTTTTTTAAAACTAGGATTCATCAGTTAAGGATCAGAGCCATTAAGAAGAAATCATAGTTCGGGTAAGTTCATACGTAGAATTACATCAATATAATAATAAGCCCTTGAACTCTCAAGAGGTCTGTAACTTTTTTAATGTCTCAAATATCTAATTTGACAAATGAGTACTACTGCTGAGAGACAAAGAACAGGCTGCCTACATTTAGCCTAATTAAAAAATACAACCCTCCTATTTCCTGCTGATATTCTTGTGCTCCTTTAAATTAATTTTCTTCCTGCAATATTTGATCTGTGACTTCTTATTGCTAATATTGTTTTCTTGCTGCACAGCAATTTCTTTTTCCTCTCTGTGTCATCTAAGACTTGTGTTTCCCCTTCCAGCGCACTTCAGCCTATTAAATTTAAAGAAGATAAAGCAAGCAATTTTACAGGGAGGAGAAAAAGGAAATTGGTAAGTTAATCAAAGGAAAAGTTTGAGGTACTTGACCTCAGCAGGTAGTAGCACCACCCCAATATTATTTGGTTTGGAAAGCTAAGCAGTTTTGGTTCTTGTTAATAATGAATAGGAGACTACCAGAAACAATGTGGTTACACGTTAGACTAGGATCAAGTAAAGCATCCCTAAAGAGGACAAAATAAAACTATTCCTCTACTGTCACCAAATAAATTACATACATGAAGTTATCAGGAGTCAAGTGACTCAAGGTCATTTTTACTATTAACCAAAAGTACTTAAGAGAGAGTTACTTTCTTAGACCATCACACCCATCAGTGTCTATAACATAGAAATCCTATATGTTTTATTTATTTATTAAACCCATTTATATGGCCATCCAACAAGCAAACAGTGAATCTGGGTGGTGTACAACAAAGCTAAATCAGTTAATAAATACTTTAAAAAGTAAAATAAAATAGATAATAGACAAGGATATGTTAAAAAAAATAGGGACGTGGTGGCAATTAGAAAGGTTGGCAGTTTGGCAGTTCGAATCCCTACCACCGCATAATGGAATGAGCTCCCGTTACTTGTCCCAGCTTCTGTCAACCTAACAGTTCGAAAGCACGTAAAAATGCAAGTAGAAAAATGGGAGCCACCTTTGGTGGGAAGGTAACAGTGTTCCATGCACCTTCAGCGTTTAGTCATGCCAGCCACATGACCACAGAGACCTCTTCAGACAGTGCTGGCTCTTTGGCTTTGAAACGGAGATGAACCCTGCCTCTTAGAGTCGGGAACAACTAGCACATATGTGCGAGGGGAACCTTTACCTTTATGTTAAAAATAAATGTCAATTCATAGGTTCACCTGTCCGATGGGGTCTCCAGGCCTGTTAGCATAACTAGGTCTTGAGAGATGTCTGGAAGCTCAACAGTGAAAAGGCCAACCTCAGGGGAGAGAAGATTCTACAGCATGGATGCTACTGAAGAAAAGGGTTCCTATCAAGGGCCCACCAAATGTAGATCCCTAGGTGACAGACCCCATAATGTGACCTTCCTGGTGGATCTGGAAGAACAGGCAGATAAAACCAGGAAAGGAACTCTGCCAAAAAACCCAGTCCCATGACATGAAGGGCTTTAAAAGTCAACACCAACACCTTGAATTGGACCCAGAAACAAACTGCTAACCAATGCAGCTCATAAAACAGAAATGTAAAAAATGTGCTCTACATTTTATACATGCAAACTCATGCAACTACTTATATTGCTGCATTTTGCATCAGCTGAATTTCAGGATATCCTTGAAGAGCAGCCCCATGTACAGTAGATTGCAGTAATCTAACAGGGAGGTGAACCCAGGGTGTGAGTGACCATGAGTGGTTTCTACCTATCTAAGAATGGGCACAACTGTTGCACAAATATGAAATTGTGCAATGGTCCTTCTAGCCACAACTGTCACCTGCTCTTCTATTTTCTTGGTAATGCTGTGCCAAGAAGCAAAACGATACAGAGAGAACAACCAGGAATCACACCGCAAAACACAAGTGGTGGGTTCTTCTGTATTTGAAACCACAGTGCTCCCATCTCAGTTATTATATTTCTGACCACAATGCAGAACTGTAGCTAGGTCATCTCAACTCTCTCTACAATCCTCCTCAAGTTCTGATCTTAGCTACTGCTATTAATAGGCAACTTGCAGAATGGAGTAGTAGTAATGAAGTCAGGGACTCTTCTATATTACCATTATCTTCTAATCTTCCTGTCCTCTGGTATCTGCAGCTTCTAATTCCTGCCCATCATCCTTTTCAACTCTGCTAATAATTAAAAAATAACCAACCAGTGTCTCCTTCCAAATCATTTTTAAAAGACCAGGTCAGATGAAGAAACTATGACACTGAAAAAAAAAATACACCAAGAGAAAAAATAACTGTTAAATCAAGGTAGAACTCAGGAGAAACCAGAGATGCAGATCTGATAGGAGCACAGGAGAAAGAATATGATATAATGGAGGATATGGCATCAGGGAGGAGATATTGATGTCAACCAGAATGGAAGTGAACCTTACAGAAAACATTAATTCAGTCTTGAGTTAAGGACTGCTGACTATTATCGCCATTTCATGCTAGGATACATATAAAAAACATAGTTTGCCGTGGGCTCACGTAAATATAAGTTAGCAGTACTCATTATATAGCCTATAACCAGTATAACCAGACATCTTACTTTTCCTAATAATGTTTCCTGACAAAAGGTAATGGAGCAGCAGGGGAAAGATAACTGGATTGTTTCATGACTAATGAAAACTAGCAACTGGTTTTAAACAGACCAGGAAAAAGTCATGCAATTCAGTCCAAATTACTAAAATAGACCAATAACGCAAGTTACGTTATTGAAACATTTTCTATCAAACGAAGAAAAATCCCATACAATGAAATTGCAAAAGAATACTTACAAGCTTTTGATATTTTCTGCAACTCCTGTGGTGTATTGTGGATCTGTCTGTAAGAAAAATTTCAATAACAAAAGACAATAAACAGGCACAGGTTAAGAAGTCATTGATATTGATATTGTATCTAAAATAATCAGTTCTGCTATTCCAAAATTTCTTTGGAAGTGCTGCTTCATATATTTCATTTTAAATCCAGTTAAAGCAAGAATGAAAATATTTGCTAGGCTACTACGTGAACAAACATATCACCAATTGTAGTAATTAAAAAAGGCATTAGATAACAATATACACATATACATCAACTTGAAGAAATTTCAATTTTCTTCAATTAATATAGAAGGCAACCATCCCGATCTAGCTTTCAGACAAATCGAACTATAAGCCCTATCATTCCCAGCAAGCTGAGCACTGTATTCTAATACAGATTGATACCCCACTTTGCAGAAAACTGATGCAAAGTAGTTCCTCATTATAATACCAATTCACACTATATTTTAAGGTATTTAGTAATAAGCAACAGATTAACGACCTATAAACCCTACATGGTATGGTGAGGATTACGTGCCATCACATCATTGTTGAGTTTTTGTGACTTATATTCTCTATGATGATCCATCCTCAAATTGGTCCTTCAGCATTTTCAACAGTGGACACATCACCACCTTGCTGCTGGCTGCTGTCTCACCTTTTCTTCCACATTTCCCAGTATTTGAACCTTCTCCCGAGTGCTAGCATTTCACATAATGTGTACAAACTAGGATAATTTGAGCCTGGGCGTTAATGCCCTGAATTAATTTGTTTGATGATCCATTTGTTTGCTTTCTTGGCTTCTTAATTTCCTTACATTCCAGGAATTTTTCAAACCATAAAAGGATGAGCAACATGGCCTTAAGTATCCCTTTATAACAAAGTCCCTTGTAGACAGAGATAGGAGCTCACTTGTGAGTAACAGCAAACAAACACAGAACTCCAAAAATACCAAAAATCTGCTGCTGTTTATTCTTCCCAGATGCTTAAGCATTCTGGGTCTGGGGCAGAAAACAACAGTCTATTTGGCATGTCAGCAGCACTCAAAATTAAATTCTCAAAATAAAATATCAAACTAAGGGAGAAAAATGGGACAGGCAGCAGCAGTTGAAGCTCATTATCCTGCTTTCTACTAGCAGACTCAATGTTTTATAATATCATTGTGTTAATATTGTTCCCATATCAGACTTCTGGTGGTGACGTCAAGACGAGTGTGGGGAAGAAATCAGGGCTCTGACTTCTTATCCCAATCTACACGTTTGGAGGATCCCTTCGGAGATACGCCGATCTTGGAGAGAGATCCGGAGGAGTAGGGAAACCCTAGGACTAATGAGGCAGAGGCCCACTGCCCGTTACAATGTGGGGATACCCTTTTAATCCAATGTGTAAGCGTCTGCCTTGTTTCAATGGCGGACTTGAAGTCTCGACAAACTATCTAAAAGGGGATGGAAGAATTTAATCAACTTGTTGTTGTGTCATCAAGTGGATTAGCGGACTGGCTTGATGAGAGAGCCCTATAACCAAGAGGCGACTTGGAGGAGTGAGAGCGACAGATTTTTAGAGGCAAAGACCGGCCCAAAAAACTAATTGGCATAAGTGAGTGATCGGAGGGGAGACAACAAGAAAGAGCACGAACTGACTCTAAGTCATACAGACTCAAGTAATGAAAAGAAACAGAGAAAGAAGGAGGACTTGGAGAACTGTGGTGTGCTTGAAAGCAGCGGTTGACAGACAGTAGTTAGGAAGAGAAGAGAACAACGAAACAGAAGGGGAAGAGTAAAGACAAAATAAAGAATTAGAAAGAATAATAGGACTGCAAGTGACAAAGAAAGTTAAATATCTTGGAATATGGCTAACTGCAAAGTGCTCAACTATAAAAGAAAATAATTATACAAAATTAGTGCAATAAATAAAAAAAGATCTAGAATTATGGGGGAAACTACAACTATTATTATTAGGGAAAATAGCAGCGATAAAAATGAATGTACTACCCAGACTATTATACTTATTTCAAACAATCCCCATAAAATTAGGAATTTTTTTTTTACTGAATTGAATAAGATTATATTAAAATTTATATGGCAAGGGAAGAAAGCCAGGATAAAGTTGAAAGCTCTACAGGATGACAGAAGCAGAGGTGGTATGGAACTTCCTGACTGGGAGCTTTATTACAAAGCAGCAGCATTAACATGGATCAGAGATTGGATAAATTAAAAAAATAAAAGAATACTAACATTAGAGGGCCACGATTTGCAAATGGGATGGCATTTTTTCCTATGGGAAGAGGGTAAAAAGAAACAAAAATACTTTCACAGACACTATTTTAGAGATGCACTGATACAGGTCTGGAATAAAATTAGAGAAAAACATTACATGAAAATACTGACATAGCTTTCCACTATGGAAGCCATGACACATCCTAATACACTAGATCTATCGAAAATAGTTAGATATAGTGAAATTTTAGACAGCCAAGGGAAAACAAATCCAGGATTAAAGGAGCAAAATATAGACTGGTGGCCATATCTCCAACTACAATCAAGATACAAAAAAGATGTAAAAGAATATGGAATATATACAGAATTACAACAAATAGATAAAAATTTAATTGGCCCGGAAAATAAATTCATAATTTTTTTTTCAAATATTTATTAGAAGTAACATTAGAAGAAGAAAAAGTTAAAGGTTGAATGATAGCGTAGGCCAAAAACTTTGGTTACAACATAGATCTAGTGGATTGGGAAAGAATTTGGAACACAAATTATAAACTAACATGATCAGCAGCACTTAAAGAAAATACGTACAAAATTTTTATTGTTGGAATTTACCACCAACAAGATTGGCTAAAATGTACCCAAACATGAGGCCGACCTGCTGGAAATGTAAAAAAATACAAGGGACTTTTTATCACATATGGTGGACCTGTCCGGAAACACAAAAATATTGGACAAAAATTTGGAAATGGGTGCAAGAAATTACAGGAGGACAGATAAAATACAAACCCGAAATCTTTCTGCTGGGAATAATCAAAGGGAAATATACGAAGAAAATTAAGTACTTATTAACACATCTGCTAACTACAGCTAGAATGGCATTTGCCCAATGCTGGAAACAAAATAATACCCCCTCAGACGAATTAGTGATTAAAAAAAACCTTTGGATTGTGCAGAGATGGACAAATTAACCCTGAAATTAAAAGATAAAGAAGAGTCGGAATATTATGGAATTTGGAACAATTGGTACAAATGGCTGCAAAACAAGAATAAAATTAATTAAGCCAAAAAACAATATATATAAATATACAGTATATAGAACTGTGTATAAAGGTGTGTAAATATAGAAGTGAAATATTATATACATGTACAGGTATGATGACATAACAATGTTGATATAATGACTGTAAGGTGTTGTAGAAGGGAAAAAAATAATTTTAAAAAATCTGCTAAAAAAAAAATTGTTCCCATATCCATGTAGTTTTGATAATGTTGACGCAGGCACCCACTCAAAGAGTTTCTAATTTTTCGCTCTTCCTAGCACTTTCCTGCAAGTACAGAGTCCTCTTTTTTTCAGATCAACTGAATGTTGATCCATTGATTGTGATAGGAATTCAATGACCAGTTTGTCACCAGAGTCTGATAATGTGGACTGGGAGAGAGTGACTGGCCCAATGTCACACAGCCGGCTTTCATGCCTAGGGCAGGACTAGAACTCACAATCTCCTGATTTTTAGCAACCACGAAACCAAACTATATCAAGGCAGTATCGGAACTGCCAGAAGAGCAGGCAGAGTCAGAAATCTTGTGCAGGCTACGATTTATCTCTTTTTTAAATACAAACACAAATTACAAGTCATCACATTGTATAGCTGATAATTAGAATTACTTGTTTGTGAGATGGGTAGCTATATAAATTATGAAAAAATAAATAAAACGCTGCAAATCAGGTGGAAATAGATAGGTAATATACACTGCTGGAATATCAGTGGTTTTGTAAGCAGAGCAGCTGTAATGTAATGATTAGTTTTTGTTTAAGTGTCAGATTTGGCAAAGGAATCTCAACAGTTAGCATTGTTCATCTAAAAAAAATATACTACAGTTCATTGTTACCTGTGGTTCTATTCTCTGTGGTTAGACACATTCACAGTTGCTGAGAGATAAGATTTTGGTTTCCGTAGTAAAGGGTTTTAGATACTAATAGTTGTTTTTCGGTACTTTATGGAGGTGCAAAAATGGCAATGGATTTCTACTCATACATAAACTATGAGTTTTCAGGACTTTAGGATTAGAATTAAAAGTGCTAGGCTGGAATGAATAAGACTATTTGCATGTTTTATTGGATCTGCAGTAATTACTGCTTTAAATATGCATTCGGCCAAGCAGGATGGTCTTATTACAGAAGAAGAGAACTTCCTATTACCTAAAGAGTTACTCTATAGTTAGAGCACAACCTGTGCATTCAACTCCCAGAATTCCTCAGCTATTACAGAGAATTATGGGACTTAAATCCATGCATCTGGATGTGGCTGGGATTAGGGAATTCCAGCTAAGAGGATTCCTTCCCCTAAGTAATATAGCTGAATTCACTTTTTATTTAGTGCAGTGCCTAACAGTTTTATCTGGCTTTACTCATAAAAAAACTTTATACTTCTTTTTTGTTTTTCTGTTTACTTCTATACTAAGGTCCTATGTACTATTAAATCAGGAGCAATGGTTTTGATTGTTCAAAGCTGGTACAGTCCAGCATTTCCTTCATGCATTGAGTCTACAAATACCATCTTAATACTGAGTCTGAGTAGCAGACTTCATGGCTGGGAAATGTAACTTTTGGATTTTCCCATTCTCTATATTTTTCAAAACACTACCTGAATTTAACTAAAAGTTTATACATCGTTTTGCATTATTTTAATTGTTGTTGATGTAGTATAAGTAAAAAGAAAAAAAACTAAAATGCAAAAAAATCATAAAACGTCAGGTATCTGGACAACTAGATCAACCCCAAATCTTTCTCTACTCTCCTGACTGATAATAACAACAAAAAAGAGCAGCAACGCAAGTAAAGTGACTATTCAAGTATTTTTAAAGTGCATTTTCCCCCACTACTCTATAAACATCCTTAGTGGAGGTTAAACATGACTAAGTTGTTATATGTTTACCGGCAAAGTAGATGTCAACCTTGTGAAATAAACAAGAAAGAAAGCATGGCCAAATGAGCTAATTGCACTTAATTGTACAGTTGCGTCAAGAAAATCCTGCCTGGCTGAAAGTTCATTTCTCTCCGTGTCCCCTTTATGGCCTAAGACAGTGGCCCCCAACCTTTTGGGACTGGTTCATGGAGAGATTTTTTTAATGTTGTGGCGTCAATAACCGAGGAGGCAGGAATTGAACTTAAGCGTTTATTAACGTTAACAACACTAGAACTGACAGAACCAACAAACCCCCACCTGACAGCTATTTATACTTGGAGCTGTCAGGCGGAGAACCAATGGGAGAGTTGTATTATTCCTGCCTGCCGGCAGGCACACCTAAACCAATCAAGGCTCCTTCCTGGAACGCCGCCTGCTGGCTGAGTCTGACATAACACAACAATTTTTCCATGGACCAGAGGGGACATGTTTCACATGCTGTCTGTATCCCACAGACGGGGCTTTGCTTGTTTGTGCAGCCTGATTTCTGGAATACCGCAGCCCACTGCAGGTGTACAGACCGGGGTTTTGGGACCCCTGGCCTAAGGAACTTAGGAGAGTTTCTTCTGAGCTGCTTGGCCCATGCTGTGGGCTAAGATAGCTTTTATCTGACTGTTCCCTAGGCTGCTTCTCTTCTCCATGTTTCCCAAGATCATTCCCACATACCATTACAATAAGGCTTTTTGCTAATGGTAAAATTTACATTGTTATTTGTATAATGTAACATATCAATTAACAAAAAGTATAGTTGTTTCTTCTCTCAATTCCCTTTATCTTCTCCTATGATAAAAGATTAGTCAAAGTTATAAGAAAATACAATATCTTCTGTACTGAAATTCTACTTACTAGTCAACAAGAGACTTAAGGTTTGGATGTTTTTATGACAGATCTGTAGAGAGGCACTGACTCCTGCAAGCTAGTGCAATTGTTCAGTGATTATCACAGTTCAGTAGTAGTACGAATTTGTTTATTAGATTTTTATCCCACCTTTATTACTTCAGAAGTAACTGAAGGTGGCAAACATACATAATATTCCTTCCTCCTCCTATTTTCCCCACAACAATCCTGTAAGGTGGATTGAACTGAGAAAGAATGAGTGGCCCAGAGTCAGCCAGGTGGCTTTCATTGAATGTTCTGGGCCAACAATCCTAAACCTATTGCCCCAGTTGTGTCCCTGATATACACATGTTGGGAGTAAAGCTGGCAAATCAAAATGGCTGTGCCAGTGAGTTCACTTGGGTTACACATCCAGAATTTTACTTGAAGTCCAGCCGTCCCTATTGCTACTACTATATAACTGAGCCACCACAGTTGTGATGGACCTCCTTTACATCCTTGAATTTACTGTCCAAATTAGAGGTCACATAACTTTACATCCTCTTTTCCACTAAGAATATTTTTTTTGCTTTCTGAACACAGAACATTTTAATTCCTTAATGGTGTGGGGCAAAATATTAAAACACGACAATCACATCCTAACCAAAAATGTTGGAAGTGAAAACTGAAAGTGAACATTAAAATTAGTGTTTCTCTCTACAATAGCAGGATGCAAGAAGTTCTGTTGCTTTAAGGATTTTTGAAAAGAAAACAATTGCATTTCAAACTGGGGATAAATAACCACAGTGGGAACGCAGTAAGAAAATATGCATATATACACATGCACATAAATCATAAGATAAACTGCAGCCATTGTTTATTAACGTGTTATGGTCATGCTAATTCTAGAGCTCAAAATATGTTTTGATTAAAGGCATTCATTTAGAAAAAGCACATGCCTTGGTTTCAGCTCAGTTCTCAGTTCTATTATTATCTTATTATTTCTGCAACAAATCCTGGGAGAATATCACCAGGGCTCCTTTGGAAATAGTATTTCAGTAAACAATTCCCTCTAACTCTCTAAGAACAAACATCAACCAACCCAGTACAACTGAGATTAAAAGGACGTATACAAATGTTGGTAAGGCAGTAAACAGCCTTCTGCTAACATATTGACCCTCCACAGCTGAATACGCCCAAGCATTTTTTCACATTTGAAATAGTCTACTGGGACCCATTGACAGGATATGGCTGATGATCCTTGTCGGACAGCAGCCTTAAGTTAGATTTCTCTCTGTGTGCCAGAGGAAAAGTTGGCTCATAACAATGTGAAAATCATCCTGCTATCTTATGACTAGCTGTGGCTTCCCAGTTTTCTGCCAAGCACACAAAATGAAGATATATAGAGCTATGAAAGACAGATTCAAAAGCGAAAGGATCACTCATGTTACCTCAGCAATCAGGACGACAATGACAGAATCTTCTTTCTCCTGCTGGTTGAGCTCGGAGATCAAGGAGTTCAGGGTATCTGTCAAATATGAGTGGACCTCCCTTTTGACACTGGGGATCCCCATGACTACTGATACTGTAAAGGAGCAAAACAAAACAGATGTGAAATTATCTTGCTAGCAACCAAACACTTTCACACTATCTCACACCACTTTCAAAATGAGTTCAATTCTCAGTTCTGTCAGTTGATCTATATTCTTGGGTATGAACTAATAAATAAGGACATTCTATGTCAATCTTCACAGCGGTTGCAAGGAAAATGTGTTCTTTAAAAAAAAAAAAGACAACAGTGTTTAAAAACAACAACCTGAAAAGAGACTCAAGAAGAAAATCTTATATTTTATACCAGTATTTCAAAATGTTAAATTCTGCAGTATCATTCTGTTGTGGTGCACTTTTCATTTATGCTCTGTTAGGCTGGTTGATAATGCAATAACCAAGCAATTATGAGTTACTTAACAAAGCACTGTCCTGTCTTAAAACTCCTGACTTAGCATTGGGTATGAATTCAGCAGCTCACTAGGGAGGGAAGAGAAGGATGAGAACAAGATTGGTTGGGGATAAAGCAAGGTGCAGAGATAACTAGATAGGAAAGGAAAGGAAAGAGGAAGGGGAAAGGGAAGGAGAAAGGGAGGGGGAAGGAAACTACCATTTAGGTATTATGGAAAGGATTAAATTCATCAGACAAGCAGTTCTTCTCAGGCAAAGAATAATCTTCATCTTTTTGAAACTGCATCTATCTGCACTACCATTCACAACTATTAATCTATAAATCCTCCAATTAATAGGTAATTAAGGAAATTTTTATTTTCCTATGATGTAAATATGGTACATATAGGAAATTTGAGACTAAGCCCTTACCTGAATACATTGTCCCAGGGAAAACAAAACACTGGCTCAGTAAATGGTGTCAAATTAAACCAAATTAGGAAACTAAAATTGTCTGCTTGGCTTTAAAACATTCAGAAGGCAAATAAGGCTGATAAATTGAACAAAGAACTGGGAGATGAACAGAGCTATAGGAAAGCAGAAGAAAATAATTATCTCGAAAGAACCTATCTTCAGAAATGCTTCTTCTTCTTTCACAACCTCATCGTCTTTGCAGTTCTGACCCATAGTGATACTTTTAATTGCTTCATGACCTCACTAAGCCATATGATTTATTTGATGAAATGCCTTGCTGCTATATCCAATCATCCCTATGTACCCTGTCTGTGCTTCAGTGTAATGTATCCTGATCTCCAATTATACATATATACATATATTATAATATGTATAATTGATTCTACAATACTAAAGCAATTCACAATCTGAATGATATTGATTGTGTTCACATGCATGGTAGATCATAGTTTTTTAAAACATCTCTGCAGAATAAAGCATAATTGCCTGAGATTAGATTTTCATGGGTGGAGGTATGTTGGTCTTGTTGTATTTGGGTCTTTTCCCGTGTAACATTGAGATTTTTTTGGCAATGCTTCAGCGAGGTCTCACTCGCCATCTTCAGGCTGGGTTTTGGGCTTAAAGTGTGATTGGAGCTGCCATATTTCTATAAATCTTGGGGTGTGGAGTGCTGGCTTTATTTCAGTAAGTGGAATGATTGGTTGTGTGATTGTATCATGATTGGTAAATTGGTGCTGATTGGTGCTGGCTGTGTGTCTATTGTTGTTTCGTGTTGTAACGGCCTGGGTGGTGGGTGGGGCTCGTTTGTTGACTAGGGCTGGTTTCCAGATGTCTGGTAGGCGGGATGTATCATCACGTTTATTCATGTTGTGGGAGTGTTTCTCTATTTCAATAGCTTCCATAATTATTCTCTTGTTGAAGTGTTTCAGTTTTGGAGATTAACCTGGTTCTTTCAAAATTAATTCCATGTCCTGTAGTTTTAAGGTGCTGGGAAAGGGAGGAAGTTTTTTCTTTTTTTCTGACTGCGTTCTTGTGTTCTGCGATGTGTGCATTTATTTTCCTGTTTGTTTGTCCTTTGCATGTTGCAGGGAACATGCAAACTGAACACTTCAACAAGAGAATAATTATGGAAGCTAAAGTCAAAGACTACCTGCATTATAATTTTAAGGAGCATTTTGCCTTTGCTATGAAAAGGAGGTAGATAGACAAATGTAGCAATACGGAAAAATGCTCACTCCAGTGCTATTTTTGAGGCAAAACTCTTTAAGCACTGGGACTAAACTGCTCTTGATCCCCATGAGAGCATGACCCAGTTTAAAAGCTCCCACCTTAAACCACAAAGAAACAAGTCATACTTCAGCAGAGCATTGTTGTGGCACTCCAGCTAGGATTAGGAAAGAATAACAACTGACTGAACTGTTGGCACCCACTTACCTCCAGTGCGCCCTTGTCCCAGATGAATGGCTGGCTGCAGGCTGTTCTCCTTTGACAACAAATGTGGCAAATGATGGAAGATGGTTGGAAGATGCAGCACATTCTTGTTAGTGATATTCCAGAGTTTTAGTTTTGTTTCATCTGGGGGAAAATAGGGGAACCCCATGGATAATATATTCAATCCCTTTTGCTGGACAGAACCATTTCATACACCGTCTAACCAATTGCAATAACCATTTTGTAAAATAGTACAATATTTTTCTTTTATATCGTCTAATTTCATTTACGTTTAGCATGAAGCCCTAAACAGCCATGCTTCACTCTTCCTTAGGTTGTTTGAAAAAAGGGAAACAGAAATTTATCAAATCAATAAAGGATAATATTTGAAACTCAGGGTTGAAATGGGGAGTCCCTGGTGCTATCTGAGCTAGGTTGTTTTCTTGCAGATGTTTCATTACCCAAACTAGATAACAGCATCAGGGTACCAAATCTCAGAACCTAATTTTCTTTAATTATTTATCTTATTTATCTATTATCTAATTTATTAGAACCATGCAGCTGTTTTAGATTAGTTCACAATCTAAAATGTTATCAGCCTCACTGATAACACATTTTTGATATTGAATCTATAACACTACAAATCCCCAAAGTTATGTTCTAAATTTGGGCCACCTGTATTCAAATGTACCCATGAAAATAAGTTTTTAATTGGAAAAGAACCCAGTGTATGTAAGGATCTGAAATCCAATTGTAAATGATGCCGCTATTTTATGTTTTAGAAACATACATCTTACATTTCAATTCAAATGAGAAGAATTTTCTATTATACGCCTTTTGAGTGCAATTATATCCTTTATACACCTTCATTTTAAACATTTTGACACAGCCTTTTCAAGCAGCAGAGGCTATACTCTTCAGAAGCCTCTCTTCTATACCAATGTAACAGCTTTGCTTTAGGAGCTGCCCTGGTTGGCAGCTTGTTTCTGAGTGCAATTCAAGAAGTTGGTTGCTTCCTATAAAGTCCTACATGGCACAGAGCCTAGTTACTTGAGCAACTGCCTGTCTCTCACAATATCTGCCTAGCTGGTTCACACAATCCAGATTCCATTGACTAAAAGTGGCATGATCAGGACCATGGAAGCCTGTCTTTGTACAGCACCTGTACTCTGGAATAAGATTCCCCGATATTCGAATAGCCTTCACCCTACTGGTATTTCAAAGGCCAGAAGATGTGGCTCTTTTCCCACGCCTTTAGCAAGCATGACTGGTGCCCCTTCCTTCCTTCCTTCCTTCCTTCCTTCCTTCCTTCCTTCCTTCCTTCCTTCCTTCCTTCCCTTTGTTCCATCTAGATTTGTTTCTTCCCTATCTTGTTTCTTTGTTTTGCATTATTGTGTATTATTGTTTTTGAATGTTTTTTTTAACCATCTGTAATCCACCCAAGAGTTGCTGGGAGTCAGGAGGCATATACATTTAATGTTATTATACACACAACAATGCATTATTAAATCACATTAGGCCTCCTCCGGATTCCATTAACTAGCCAGTGTCGACTGTTGACCCCCCGGGGGGAAGGCCTTCTCTGTGGTTGGTCCGGCCCTCTGGAATGATCTCCCCGTGGAGATCCGGACCCTCACCACCCTTCAGGCTTTCCGCAAAGCCGTTAAAACCTGGCTGTTCCGGCAGGCCTGAGGCTGATGAGTTCCCAGCCCCACTCGAATTGTTGCGGCTGTTGACGAGTTTTTAATTTGTTTTTTTGTGTTTGTCTTGTCTTCTTGTTTTTTGTACTTCCCCTTTTCCCTATTTAGTTTGTTAGCCTCCCTGAGTCCCCTCGGGGAATAGGGTGGCATACAAGTTTAATAAAACTAAACTAAACTAAAACTAAGGGCAAGAATACTGTTCTGTGCAAAAGGGGGATTGTTTACAAGTTCTCTTTAGAGACCAGCTGGCTAAAACTATTGAGAAAAATGATATACAAAACCAGGGAAGCTTGAGCGGAAATAGAAATCAGGCAGCAGGGTTCACACAAAAACTAACGCTATGACAGCACAGTTTTTTCTTGCAAAAAGCTATGGACCTTGAGATGGAATCTTAAACGGAATAGCCTCCCTCTACAACATCGGTCTGCATGTTTGCAATGACTCTGTATGTTTTGACTGGACCAAGAGCATTTTAAATAATTTTCACATCATTTCATGCATGGCGAGTATCATGATTCAATGCATTTTCATAAACTTTAAGCCCTCGTCATTACATTCAGTGACCTACAAAACATCCGCATAGCAAATGCTCTTTGCTGGCCAGCCACTACTGGTGCTTCCAGGCTTGATGGATTCCAATTGCCAGACCTTCCAGCCTTTGGCATCAGGTTGAGGCAGACTTCTCTACAGCTCATCTTTTTAAAAGCCGGATTTACCAGATAAACTGCTCCACGTCCGATTTATGTCCCGTAGGGCTTGCTTTTCAGAGATGGCTCTCTTTATTTCATCTAGGACTACATTCAGCTCCTTTGACCGCTTGAGGCTTTCCTGTTCGGCAGCATGCAAACGGTCTCTCAGTGCTAGGAACTCTCGCTGATAGATATCCACAACATCACCTGAAACGACATGAGAAAAAAGTAGCACTGTTGCAAATGGAAGGAAGATTATCTTGGGGAGTAATGTTTTAAACAATGTACAGTTTGGCTAGTTTTTCCATATTCTTTCCAAGGAGGAAGGGTGGAGCAGGAAGGAGCAAAACATCTTTTTTCTTCTGCTAGTTTTGAAGGAATAAATATATTCTGGCCCAGACAGAGACATACTAATTAAAGCAACGTGTTTCCAAATCAGATAAATTCTAATAAATATATTAGACTCCAAAAGAAAATCTAATATGTTATTCTAGTCACGTTTTGTGCTTCTAGCAGAAGTCCAGATACTGCAGATCATTTTAGAAACAGCCCTCAACAAAGTTAAACTGTAGTTAAATGGTTATATATAAACCAGATTCCTTTGCAAGTCACCTTGACCAGCAAGGTTGCCACACAATATATATAATTGCTCTGTTAGAGTACTTATGGGGGGGAAAAGAAAGCAGCACAATTAGATATTGCATAATGGTGCACATGAGTGGTTATTGGTTCATGCACAGTTAGTTGCAACAGGCTGAGTATAAGGAGGAAAATAATAGCATGCACAACTGAGGAAAAGAAAATAGTTAGAACTGATTTTGGATTAGCTATGAGCATTCCAAATAAGCAGATAAATATCTTCACATAAATACAGCAGTATCCAAGCACAAATTGCCTGTTTATATGAGCATATATTCAGTTAATACACAATATATTCAGGTATGGACAGGCCTATTAAACTTTATACTGTATAAGAGGTAAGATGCTACTCTTTCTAGCAAATCCTAGCTTTTTTTAATTTGTCAAAAGAAATATTTCAGAAAATACTAAATGGCCGCTAATTCAATAGTCCCAGTTTCTCTTGGATTCAGTTCAAGAAGAGTGATGATGTTATTAAGTTCTTTTTTAATCAAAAGGAAATGGTGTTCAAAATAAGACAGATAAAGGAGAAACTCCCATACGGTACTGCAAATATACTTTTGGCTTTCCTATGAGAGGAAATTCATTCAGTATAAATCAAGCTGTTTTGAGGAGTCAATATAGACCTATACTTGAAATAAGGATTAACTTTTCAAAAGTGTTCTAAAGTTAAACTAATTCTTATATATTCAAAATAGGATTTCTTTGTGGTAAATTATATTGTAATTATTATTTCTGTAGCACAAGTGTGCTTGAGAGTTGCTGTTGGAGAATCACAAAAATAGTCTCTGCAAAAAAAAATATTTAAAGAGTCTCTTGTTTATTCCCCAAAATTATGATACCCTGTGTCCAGGATTTTAGCAATGAGCAGTTTAAGAAGAAAGGGGAAAAACCAAGAGACTAAAATATAATCCTAGGCAAAAGAGTTTAATATAAAAAATGTACAAGAATAAAAAAAGCCAAGAATCCATCATTCCACCATCAGTATTCTGTGGTGGGTTACTATGGCTTAAAAAACTGGAGGTGAAAGGTGTGTTTTCCAGCTGTGTATGAAGTGACAGCTGCTTCACAAGCAGTCGAACATAAATAATTAAAGAAAGATTCAGGACCTCACACTGCCTGCTTAGCCAGATGGTTCACAAGGTAGCTCTTGGAGAAAGAAAATCAATGAATGGAGTGAGTATTATTACTGTAGGCTGTTAAGGATTCTCCTAACTGTGCTAAATAAAACCATACTATTGATTTAGCCAGAGGCACATGATGAGCAAAAACAAATTCACATGGTTTTTCAGCAGATGATACCAGATCAGCTGCAACTCCTCTAAAGCCTTGATTTCATGTTTTACAGTCTTCCTTTTTATCTCCATTCCTTCTTCCCTGACTTAAATTTAGCCATGAGTGAAAACCAGACGATGGCTCTGCCCAGGCACCACTGGCATAGAAAAGGGAAGTATACCTCATTCAAAGCATTTATGACCAAGGTAATGCTATGTAATGGAGCACAAACAGATACTTGGTAGCTTCAGGAAAGCTAAGGTTCATAGTTGACAAAAAAATGTTATTAACATATTAGTTCTCCTTATCCAAAGGACTATCCATGTTTCCCCAAAAATAAGAATACATCTTATATTAATTTTTGCCCCAAAAGTCTCATTAGGGCTTATTTTCCAGTTAGGTCTTATTTTGGGGAAAATATGGTACTAAATGTGTCTCGCTGACAGATCTTAACTGGGGCTTATTTTGGGGGTAAGGCTTATTACAAGCAATCTGAAAAATCATGCTAGTGCTTATTTTCCAGTTTGGGTGTTATTTTGGTAGTTGAAGAGCTATTATATATTCATCCATAAATAGAATGGTTTATTACAGGTGAAATATTTCTAAGATTGGCTGTCATATTTATTTATTTGCCTATCTTAGAACACAACTGTTTGAAGCTCACAACAAAACCTAAATATATTTAAAAAACATAAAAAGCAGAACAAAAATACTGTGCTTCCTGGGACACTATAACAAGCTATCTGCAGGTTCCCACCTCACTGTACCTCAATGTCCATTTGGATTGGAGCTTGCTCTTTATGGCCATCCAGAAGGCTAAAAAGGTGGGAGCCTGCCAGATTGCTGCACGAAGAGCATTCACATGCCTATCTCATATCAACTCTGCCCAGGGCCACAGAGAATGCCTAATGAAAACCTCCACCTAACAAGTACTGTGACAAGAGGGCTGAAGCAGGCATTCTCTGTGGGGGTTCCCCTCCCCCCATGTCCTCCTCAGACAAGGGAGGTTCTCCTCCTCATTCCTTCCAGAGACTTGTAAACATCTCATTGTTCCAGAAATGCTTTGCAACTTGAAAGCTGTAAGCTCCCCGCATAGGAAGTGCTATATAATTTGTAATACTTTTTTGTATACTGCTTAGTTTTAGAGTCTTAATCTGAACTATTTTGGAAATTCATAAATAAAATATTGAGAAAATCAGTTCTTTATGAGTACAAAAGAAAGTGGCTCTTCATTATATTAATTAGCTCAAATTAGTGAAGTTGCTAGCTTGACTCACAAAATAAAATTTCCAATCTTAAAAATTGATATTGCTTTTATTAAAGCAACAAGTAATATTTACTTGAGGAAATTTGCATTTTTGCAAAAAAGGGGCTTTGAAGTAAAGTCAAGAATGCTATTTGTACAATAGCACAAATCAAGATCATTTAGCAACATTAATAAGTCTCAAACCCTTTAGAAAATCTGTAGCACATAGAGAATAGAAAAGTCATTGATTGCCAGTCATGCATTGTCTGCCTCTTTCAACATAGTGTACTTTTCATTGTTTTTTTCGCCAAAAGATTTCCTTTCATTAACTATAGTAGACACACATCAAATGTGAAACTGCTGGTTTTAAAGGTTTTAATCTGAAAGAGCCAACTCCTGATCTCCTAGTTCTAGTTTATTTTTGCTTCAATAGGTTTCATTGGAGAATTCTTACAAAGTTAAAAGGATAAATATAAAACAATATAAAGAAACAGTTAGAAAAGAAAAAAGTGTTAAAGCTGTAAAGAGCAAAAAAAATAGAAAACAAAATAGGTAAAGGAAGCATCTCCTAATCTTAAGAGCAATTATAAACATATTTAAAGCCATTTATCCTCTTTAAAATTATAAAATTTTAAAATTTAATGTTTGCTTTGAATGCAGAGCAGATATTAATTATAGGTAGTACTGTAATTATAGAAGATAGCATAAACCCTGTTTTTTTTCTCTGTTATTGTTCCATGCCACTTGGCAAACAACTGAGATGACAAATTTCTCTTACAGTAATGCTGGATGTATATTTCTGAAATTGTTTTGAACATTCATGTATAAAAGCCAGCATTTTCAAAATCTTAGATAAATTTTTGGCTACATTTTTGCAAAGTACACAGTTTACCCTTGACCCAATTGCTTTCTTTTTCAAATTGGCATATTCAACAATTCCCACTAATTATTTTTTTTACTAAGGTCTACTATATAACGTGATTGGACAAAATCTGAATTATCCTTCTGTTCACTGGAAAACGTTTAATTTCTTCTGGTAGGAAAGCAGGGCTAAAGAGAAATTGCTACTATCCTGGGAGCAATAGGAATCGACTTAAACTATGTTGATGTTTGGTTATAAGCAACAAATCACCACAATGCTCAAAACACAGAAAAGTATTTTCCATCTTTTATAGACAATTCCTTGCCCCCAGAAGGAATTTTATGATAAATCGAATTATCATTGTAGGTTTCTGAACTAAGTTAATACTTTTCTACAGGGATACGCCACAATCATATTTCTCTAGCATTGAGGGCTGAGGAATTTATTTCAGCACATTTCACAACTATTGTTGCATCTGTAATGGTGTATGTGAGAATGACCTTGGAAGACAGGAGAAAATTCTGCAGCCTGGACAATAGTCTGGTAAGAGGCAGCTCAGTCCTAATTTGGTGGGGGGAGGAAGCATGGAGGCATTTCAAAAGGGATTCAAAAGGGACTTTCTGGACACTAAAAGAAGAGGAGAGGCGAAATACTTTCAGTCTTGCAAGACTCTTTGATGTAACCTTATAATAAATAGAATTATAGGTCATCCTTGAGTTACAATTGCAATTGGGTGACACTAGGCAATCTGGGTGCAGAGTATGTGACTGCATACTTAGTGACTTAGCAACGTGTAACCCAAGACACATGGGTCATTAAGCAGAGGAAGCCCCAGATAAGGAGTGCAGGAGAATGGGGGCTGCCACAGGGGCTTGAGGGAGGCCCTGGGTGTCCTGGTGGAGGCTGCATACAAGTTGGGGCAGAGGGTTGTTGCAGTGTGGTGCAAGTGGCATGAATCAGGAAGACTGGGGAAGGAGGATTCAGCGTGTGTGCGTGTGTGTGTGTGCGCGTGCACGCGCAAGTATAGGGATGTTGCTACTAGCCAAACATTCTTTTTTCTAAGAGTTAATGATTGAGTATTGGCCAGCCCTCCTGGGCCCTTAGACACAAAAAAACTGATAGAAGGGTTTTCTGGATGTGCTCGATATATATATTTACATATCCTATACATGTCTGACTTTTGTATGGCATATTCCTAAGCATAAGATACAATTGGATGGAAGTAAGGCAGTATAATTTTTGGGGACAAAGAAATATGAGCTCACCTTAGATTATTACCAAGTGTTAATGCCTCTTGCTCCTGTATTCTCCTGGTTAATGTTATAGTCACCAGGAACACTGTTTTCCTCATTAGTACTGCAACTGGGATCTGCTTGATGATTTGCATAGTGAAGCGAGAGTCCATTAGGAAGGTAATATTGTGTATAACAGAGGAAAATAAGGGTGAGTGTATAGGGATGTTAGAAGTAGAATTCCTAGGGAACATAATTTAACAGAAAGCTACTCAGAGTCATTTTAGAAACTGCACTTGTGCAAAATGCTAAGCTCAAATGGGATGGGATTTTTTTTGGTTCCATCTGGGAAGACCTGCAGTCAATGTTTAGCATACTATATGAACCAGGCCATCAATGTAAGCTGTAATATGTTTTATTTCTTTTCTTCATTCAATATTGCACGAACATAGGTATGACGTTTTGTTAAGCCAATTTAGCCATTATGAATCCAGAATGAAACTGGAGCTAAATCTGGTGATATAATTTGAAGAAATGTATTATTGAGCAGTATATAGTACTGTTCTCTAGCACCATAATATACAACTGGGTGAAATGAAAAAAATACTAAATACCTAAAAGAAGAGCATTTTCAAAAGTTAAGTACAATACTAAAGAAGGGTTGTTGTTTTTTTTTCAATCATAGAATAAATTTCTTCAAGAAAGAGTCCATACATACAAAGAGATCTGGAGCACATCAGGCAAAGTATTTTGCAAGTTAGTGAATAAACTGTACTGACTTGAAAACCTACGCATCTGACATTATTCCAGGTTTGTACCTTGGCACATTTGCTACTTAGCTTTTAGTGCCTTGAATTTCAAAGCAAACATTGATGAAAATACCTCCAGCCACCTGGCTAATATATTACTGGACTGTTTACACAAAAAGATCTGGCAGAGACCTTGGACCCTAAAGGAATAGTCATTCAGTAGGATTAAGATGTCTACGCAAGGCAACAAAGCAGTGCCCTTGATCTAAATTCTTCATACCTAATTATTGATATTTCTTCATTTCATATAACATTATTTAGACATATTAAACAGTCCAGGTGAAAACACTGCAATCTCCTGGACTGTTTCAGAAATATTAACCTCAATTTAATCAAATGTTCTAAAATAGATCCTCTGGACTGTTACAGAAAATTTAAAACACATGACAGGGAAAATTCAGTAACCACAACCAGCAGAAACAACAATGAACAGCTCATTATACTTTTCAATCCAGTTGCATGCTGTTTAATATACGCATTTAACAAATTAAAATCTGGTACAGCGATATAACAGGGTTAAAAACCAGGAGCTGGGCACAGAGGTTTACCCTCGTCTACCACTTCCTCTTCCAGCCTTTCCTCCACAAAGGCAAAATATCAGTATTAAATCTTCCAATTACCATATTCTTTGCACTATAAGACACACCTCCCCCCACCAAAAAAGTGAGTGGAAATGTCTGTGTGTCTTATGGAGCGAATATTGCATCACAGATTGGGCCATGGCAGTGGGGATGGAGGGGGTTGGTGCAATGGTAGTGATAGGCAGCAGCAGTGAATGGCCTGTCGCCACTGCCACCTATCAACGCTGCTCGCCACAGCTCACTGCCACCACCTATTGGAGGTTGGATTAGCCTCCTAGAATACTGCCAATCAGCTGTTCCAGGTGGTGGGGGTTGGCGCCGCCTCTTGCCGCCGCTGCCTGTTGCTGCTGTCCCCACAATGGATTTTTTTCTCCTGGGATCTGGTTCTGCTGCTGCCTATTGCTGCTGCCTATTGTTGCCACCATTTGCCACCACCGCCTATCGCCAGTTGGATCGGCCTCCCAAAATACCGCCGATCAGCTGTTTTAGGCAGCAGGGATCCCTGCCATTATTCGCAGCAAATGATGGCAGTGATTCCCACCACCTGGAACAGCTGATCGGTGGTATTCTGGGAGGACGATCCAACTGTCAATAGGTGGTGGTGGCAAACGGTGGCGACAATAGGTGGCAGTAATAGGCAATGGCAGCAACAGAATAGAACCAGGTCCCAGGAGAAAAAAATCCATTGTGGGGACAGCCTTACCTACGGGAAATTCTTCCGTAGCTTCAAGAGCTTTTGGCTGAAACGATATAGGGTTTCCTGCCTGAGCAGGGGGTTAGACTAGAAGGTCTCTAAGGTCCCTTCCAGCTCTGTTATTCTGTATAACAGCATGTTACAAGAGGCAACTGAAGATAAGTCATAAAAGGTTTAGACAAAGCCGTGCAAGATTTTCGTGGCCAAAACAAAACAATTTTTTTCTTGCTTTCCTCTCCAAAAGCTAGATGCGTCTTAGGATCTGGACGATCTTATAATACAATAAAAAACATGGTAAGTATAGCTTCCTCTCTGACAGATTAAAAGAAGAGTTTGAATAATATGGAAAGGGCAGTAAGTTTATATTTAAATAGTGTTATTAAAGCTGTTATAGGGGAAAGGGCTGAGAATGGCAGAAAGTAGCTTGTCTCAAACCAACCAGAAGGTTCATGACTAAGGCAATGAGGAAGTGGAGAACCTCATGCTTTTCCTGGAATCAGCTGGTATAGCCCTAGGCAGGCTTGTTTCAGAGAATGTCTCAGGAACATCTCAGGGTTTGTTTCTTGAAAATATTGAAATATAACTTTAAAAGACAATTACGTAAAACTTTATGACATTTTAAACAATATCTATAAATCTTTATTATGGTCAAAGATCAGCAATACACATTACTTTTTACTTTATACTCTGGTTTCTCTTCAGATCGTATAAATCTTTTGCCTTTTACTAAGGATTTTAAACAATGAAGTTGCAATTTCAAGGCATTCACAAGTCAAGTAGGACTTAATAAGAGTCAAAAGTTCATCAATTAATCCAACTATACTCAATAGGAATCCAGGCTGCTTGTTCAAGACCAGAAACAGATTTTAAATAAAGAACATCTTAAAAACGCTTTGTTCATAGATAATCATACCATATTTTATGCTTCAGCATTAAATTTAGACCAGGTAATTTAGACAAACCAAAAAACACAATGTATTATTTGTGTCTCAAAGGTAATCACCTCAAATAAACCCATATTTGGAAGTAATAAAAAACATTATTGCATGATTATTTTGAGCTAGAAAGCAAGCCCTAGCTAGCTGTCCAAAGACAGTTCTGCTTGCATTTTCATAAAGCTGAAAGAAATCCTACAAAGCTAAAGCTGGAATTCTGAGGTTAGATTTCAGTTGAATTGTCAATTTTCTTGAAACTCAGGGAATTACTTTACAGTAATAAATTAGATGCGTAAGTCATCACAATTCTTCTTCCAGCTTATGAAAATATTGTCGAGCTGTTCTTGGTAGTTTTAGCTATTTTTTTCAATGCTATTGTATAAAACCAGGAAGACAATTATGTAAAAAAGCCATGTAAAATATAATTTTAGTACATTGGTGCACATTGTACTAAGCAATATACCATTCAAATCACTGACAAGAATTTTTAAGAGTTACTTTCAATCAACAAAATGTTTTTCAAACTTCTCTCATTAATCTTCAAGCCTACCAAAGTACAGTATGATTAAGAGAGTGCCAAGGACAGCCATACACTACCTTACCCAAATACCATTTCATACTTTATATTTATAAAAAAAATTCATGAACGAGCAATGTAATAGTAGTCAAGTATATATATAGAAATGCAGTTTTGGCTTATAGAAATTACTGAAAACGGAGTGCCCCATTCGTGGAACCTATCAATACAGCTTCCTACAAAAATGCTTACATTCCTGGTGAAATAACACAGGAAGGAGTTCAGGTTTAGAAAAAAACCAATTCCATCCCTGTATGAACTATAGATGTATAGTTCAGAAAAATTCATTCAGATACCCTGACTCTTTAAGAAGGAATGTCAAACTCGCGTTGTCATGGCGGCATCACGTAACTCATCACAACTTTCTCCCCCTTTGCTAAACTGGGCATAGGTGAGACCAGCACGTGGTGTATCTGGACCACAGGCCGTGAGTTTGACAGCCCTGCTTTAAGAGGTGGATAAAGTTACAAATAGCGGGAGGATAAGGCTTGATGTCAAAGCTGGAGCTCATTGGGAAGCTGCAGCCGGATCTGCAGGGCTGAGCAGTTACTCATTCCCATTTCACAAAAGTAGCTCACAGTTCAGAATCTTGCTACTCTGCACTGAAGCTTTGTGGAAATCTCTGATTGCACAAAAAACATTATCTCCAGGTTATAACTTGGCAACAGAAGTACTGATGAAATCATCATCATCATCTTCATTATTATTATTAAAACATGAAACTCAATGGTATTTGTGTCATAAATGCCATTGACTGGTGCTAATGGTTGATACGGGTTTCTGCCAGTATCCTAAGTATCAACCAAGCATCTTCTTGAAATATGTGATGTTCCGAGTAGCACAGTTTTTTTCAGTTCCACTGGTGTTATTGCAGGAAGCTGCAATTTATTGATGTATTTTGTAAAATTATTGGACATGTTACAGCATACCCATTGATGACAATGGGTATATATATGCTCTTACATGTTGTTTGATGTTGCATCCATAGCTGTGTAGTTTCAATGCCAGGTTGCGATATTTCATGATTTTTTTTCATGATTTTCTCCAGTTCTTTTTCAAATTATTGTTGTTGTTGTTGTTTAGCATCATTGCTTTAAGTGCAATTACACTGGAATTTTTAACCTAGTGAAGCAGGAATTTCAGATCAATCTCAGATTTTTTGTTTATAGAATACTCTCATTTGTTATACATTTAGGAAAGAAGAAACATGAAATTATGAAATTAAACTCACTTGTTACATTTTCTGAGCAGCTAACATTTCCCTGGAGAGCTTTAAATTTGAAAAACTAGGGTTTTGAAAATATGACAAAAAAATACTAAGCGTTGATTTATGCAAACACTGAATTTTCTTAAGAATTCTAGGAATGTACCATCGGAAGCCATAGTAGTGTAAGAGTGGGGGAATTATATGAATATTACTTCACAAAGCATAAATATATAGTAGAAAGTGGTTGGTAATTTTTCAGTTAATCTTGCTTCTTATTAATGGATTGATTCAATACTGGGACAGTGGTTTTGTTGGAAGGTAAACAGGCAGCTTCAAAAATGCAATTTGTTGACAGCATTATTTCAGGCCCTGAATGATTTATTTTGGCAAATTAGAGGTTTGTTTCCTAGGTGCAAATATTCTCATTATAACATTCCTTTCCAAAGCTTCCATGTGAGAGTTAACTTATGACCTGCAACAAACTATCTCTGAGATATGTTACACTAAGCTTAGCTTAGGGCTCAGACTCAACCCTGTCATAATTTGTTTTCTCACATTTCAAAGAGCAGAAGAATGCAACTGACATTTTAGCTGTTTAGCATTTGATATTATTTGTATAGGTTTTTTTAAACTAGTAGTAAAGTAGGATTAGAGTATGCTAATCCTACTTAGCAAGGATGTAAAAAGAAAACAAGCCTTTTAAAAGGCGCTGATAATAGAGTTACATTTTTATACCATTTGAAATAGTGATATGGTTATAAGGTATTTTAAAATTAAAGTAGAAGAAAAGATTGATTCATATCAAACAATTATACAATTAACTATAATTACTCATAATACATCATAACTGATTACAGTATATGGAAAGAACTGATTACAGTATATCAAGGGTGTCAAATTCGTGGCCCACAAGCTGGATACATCACATGCTGGCCACACCAGAGGTGGGTTGCTCCCAGTTCGGCCGAACCAGTAGTGGTCATTTGGCCTGGGTCCAGAACTGGCAGCGACCCAGGCTGGCAACGCCCCTGAACCGGTTCCCCGGTCTCTTCTGCCATTGCCGGCATGTTTCTGTGCATGCGTAGAACAATTAGCAGTCAACTGCACATGCGAGAGCTATGTGTAGTGCCCGCATGCAGCGAACTGGTACCAACTGGTACAGGAACCAACCCCTGGGCCACACCAATCCCTGGTTTAGTGAAGGGGGAAAAAGTCATGATATGTCATGTGACAACAATATGATGCCACAAATTTGACATCCCTGCAGTATATGGAAATAAAACTACATGAACATGTAAATGAAATACCTTGCTTATTCACAACATTGTGAAAAGTTGAAAACCACATTTTTACCTATGTAATAAGGCAGAAGTTAACTTTCAGGGGAATCCAGTTTGAACATTTGCAAATTGGAAAATTAATATGACATACCTTTTTCTTCCCTACCATCATGAGCATTATAAGTTTTGTATCATGCAGATTAGTTGAAAGGAGATGAACAGAAAATTCCCAGTGAAGATTGGCTTAGAAACACCTGTTGGGTCAAGTGCTTCAGATCAGGAGTCCCCAACACCCAGTGTGTGGACAGGCACCGGTTGGTGGCAGCCTAGAAATTGGGCCATGCAAATAAGCAAAGTCCCATCTGCTGGATGCAGGCAGCATGCGAAACCATGCAACGTCCGGTCCACAGAAAACCTCTCTCATGGAACCCATTCCTGGAATCCATTCCTGGTGCCCAAAAGGTTGGGGGGCCTGTTTTAGGTAACATTTCTCATGTCTAGCTACTGCAGAATCAAGGTAAACTTGGACTGCTACATGTAGTCTACAGATGTCCATAAACCGCATTTGTATTCATTGTTCCAAATCTTTATTATTGTTATTGTTATTAAAACCTCTTTCCACCGAACCCATTCCTGGTGCCCAAAAGGTTGGGGGCTGCTGCTTTAAATAACATTTTTCATGTATAGCAACTGCAGAATCAAAGTATACTTGGACTGCTACATGTAGTTTACAAATGTCCATAAACCGCATTTGTACTCATTGTTCCAAATCCTTATTATTGTTATTGTTGTTGTTGTTATTATTATTGTTGTTGTAATGAGACTTTATTAATTTTTATTTCCTGTAGATTTATTTCTCTAATATTAGTAATGTACCACATTAATATTGTAAATTAACCTATAGTTACTTGGTTTTAGGAATTCTTAACTATTTAGAATGTATGTTTCAAAATACAGTATATTTGAGTAAAATAAATGGATAGAATAAAGGAAGAAAATAGAACACAACAACTGAGACAGGAAACTATTTGCTATTCTAAAATAGTATTCTGGAGTCACGTACTTTGTGTGTATTTTAATCTCCTGTTCCTCATTTTACTGTATATTTTTTCTGCTATCCACTGTTGAGCTGTTTGTTCAGTTTGGGTGATTGTTGAGCTCAAGCAAATTCTTCCCCAGACACCTCTTTGTTAGATCAAATTGCCCCTTCTCTTTTACTATCCCCTTTGTTCCTCCAATAGTACTATTTATTTTTCAAACTGAAACTGAATACATTCTTCTTACTCTTCTGTATGATCAAGACACCATTTTTCCTACATTTTCTCTCCTATAGATGAAAATTCTACATTATCATAAGTCCAAAGGCTGGGAAATCTTTGAATATACTTTGCTTTTCAACTCACATTTTAAGTGAGAAGATTGTGCATATAAACATCCAATTCACTTCCTCCAAGCCTGACAATGAAGTCTTTAAATCTTAAATTTAAGTCATAGGACCATTTTCCATGACTGTTCTCTCTTTTTTTTTAAAGTAACTTCCCCCATTCTTTTTCCTTCAGAGGTTAAAGGAAAATTCTTGCAGCCTCAGCTGTTCCATATCCCCACCTCAAAACTAAATGTTATTGCTTTCCCAGATCACTAGAATATTTACAGAGAATTCTGTAATATATTCTTTCCTATGATGAGCCCTCTTATACAGTGTTGCATTCTAAACACATAATCCAGAGATGGAGCTTCTGCCAAACCCTGTGGGTTGGGACTTGCCTTTCTTTCTTACACTGCATAATGAAGTACCGAATATGCTGGTAGCACTTGGCAAACAAACAAGGGCAGAATAAGCCTACTGAGGTAGTTGGATTACTTTAATTTCAGAAGTTCTCTCAGCTCCAAAGCTTTGCCAGCAGCAGGCGAGCAAGGCAAAAATGAAGAGAGATACCTGCATCTGAAACTGAACTGAAAGGAAGAAAACCTTTCTAGGCTGGTTCTAGAGCTGATGGTTTATTTTTATTTTTTTTGTCCAAGTAAGCAGAGGACAAATACTGTATACTGTGACTCCAACAGTTCTTTCACCTATTCTCCCCGCACCTCTCCTGCCACACATCTTTTGTCTCTGTCCTTTTCTCTCCTTCAGCATCAGGGAACCAAGGGTTTTTGAAGTATCTGCAGAGGTCAGGAAAGAGAATGAATTGCCGGAATGAAGATTCATCTCTCCTTGTTTGGAGCTAAATCCAAATACAGGAGAAATTATGAAACATCTTATGATCCCTGGGATGTTTAGCTTGCAATCCGTGTAGGGTAAATGTGTAAGTTACATTTCAGAGTATGTTAGAATACATAATATGGGTTTTCTGAAAACCCAGGAAATAGGCGAGAATTTTCCTTCACTACCCTTGCTTTATACTTCATTAAACTTTATAAAATTGGAATTTGAGATAACTTGGACCCCTATTTATATCTTCAAGTATTTTGCTCCTTTATGTTACCTATTCCATTTGGATTTAGTGTAAAAATTAAAGTTTTCACTATAGTGGAAAATGTCAGCCTCACTAGGTTGACCAGAACCGGAAATTAACTCCACAGGCACACTAAAAAAAACCAAAAAAAAAAAAAAACCCTCCATTGAGATTGATTATAATAACAGAATCTTGCAAGTCTGATTGCACTGTATCTCCTCCTCCTTTTTATACTTAAGTGAATTAGGAAGCCTGGGCTGCTTCCAAATGTTATATCATTCTACAGCTTAAAAATATTTCAGCTCCTTTTGATACTTCAATATTTTCATCAAGGTCACCTTGCTTTAGTCTCTACAGAAAAGGAATTCCTTGTTAGAACAAGCAGATACACGGAAAACAAATGACTCCCTATTTTGAAGCAAGTACTATAAATGATGGGATGAAACTCATTTCCCAACTTGAGTTAATAAGCAATGGGTAGTTGCAAAAGAGAGTAACAGCATATTGTCAGTAAGCTATATTGCAGCATTAGTATTCAAATAGCACTTTTTTGTGCCAATGAAAGTGAATCTTCTCATCTTTATTTGCGTTTCCCATGATTTACAAAGTAAGTCTTGTGTAACAGTTAAGCAGTTGCATTATAAATCCTTTGCTGGCATTCTAAACTCTGGCTACATTTTCACTGAAATGTTGTAGAGGTAATTGCACAAATTGCACTAAAGGGTTAGATCAAAGTATTTTGGTGAGCTTTGGGACCAGCAGGGTATATTGGTTAATATCTTTACATACGTAATTGTATCAAAAGCAAATAACCTATTTTATGGACAAAAACAATGTAAAACATTTTATTAGCTACCTTGGATAGAGATCCAGAAAATATAAAAACATTCTGAAACTAACATCAATATCTGGGAAGATACTGGGGGGGGGGGGGGGGAACCAAGCTGTGAACATCTAGAAACAAATAAAGCTATAATTAGTAGCCAGCACGGGTTTGTTATAAACAGATCATGCCAAACCAATCTTATTTCATTCTTTGACAAAGTGACTAAATTAGTAGACCAGCAAAATGCTATGAACATACCATATTTAGATTTCAGCAAGGCGTTTGATGAAGTAGACCACAACCTACCTCTTGGTAAGCTAGAAAAATGTGGTACAGACAGCATGGATTTGTAACTGGATGACAAACTGTACTCAACAAGTTGTCCTGAATGGGAAGTAAGCACTGGGGTACCACAAGATTCCATCTTGGGCCAAGTACTCTTCAATATATTGTCTTATCAATGACTTAGATGAGGGAATAGAAGGGGGACTCATCAAATTTTCAGATGACACTAAACTGGCAGGAATAGCCAACACCCCAGAAGACAAGATCAAGGAAAAACCAAAGGTACAAGTACAGATTAAGCAAAACTTGGCTCAAAAACAGTAAGTGTGTGAGGGGCCTTGGAGTCCTAGTGGGCGATAACTTAAATATGAGCCAGCAGTGTGTGGCAGCAGCGAGAAAAGCTAATACAATCCTTGGTTGTATAAACAGAGGCATAGAAACTAAATCACAGAAAGTGTTAGTACCACATTTTATAAAGCCTTAGTAAGATCAGACCTGGAATACTGAATCCAGTTTCGGTCACCACGTGACAAAAAAGATGTTGAGACTTTGGAAAAAGTGCAAAGAAGAGCAACTAAGATGATTAAAGGCCTGGAGACTAAAACATAGGAAGAATGGTTGCAGTATTTGGGTTTGGCTAGTCTAGAGAAAAGAAGACCTGTTGGGGGGGGGATATGATATCAGTATTCCAGTATTTGAGAAGCTGTCACAAAGAGAAGGGGGTTAATTTATTCTCCAAAGCACTAGAAGACAAGACAAGAAACACATGGATGGAAAGTAATCAAGGAGAGAAGCAACCTGGAATTGAGAAGAAACTTCCTAAGAGTGAGGAAAATTAACCAGTTGAAAAGCTTGTCTTCAGGCATTGTGGGTGCTTAAGAGCCAAGGTGGCGCAGTGGTTAAATGCAGCACTGCAGGCTACTGCTAGATCAGCAGGTCAGCGGGTCAAATCTCACCGGCTCAGGGTTGACTCAGCCTTCCATCCTTCCGAGGTGGGTAAAATGAGGACCCAGATTGTTGGGGGCAATATGCTGACTCTCTGTAAACTGCTTAGAGAGGCCTGAAAGGCCTATGAAGCGGTATATAAGTCTACTGCTATTGCTATTGCTTCAAGAAGGTTTTTAAGAAGAGACTGGACAGTCACTTGCCTGAAATGCATAGGACAGTGATGGCCAACCTATTAGGCACAGAGTGCTCAAGCTGGAAAGGTGTGTGTGCACGGCCGTGTGTACCAGAGCACCGGAAACCTGATGATCAGCTGGCCAGCGCACATGCACATGTCACAAACCCGTGCCCCAACTGGCTGAGTTGGGGCAATGGCGCACATGCCCACAGAGAGGGCACCGCATACCACCTCTGGCATGTGTGCCATAGGTTTGCCATCACGGGTATAGGATCTAGAAGATCTCGGAGGTCCCTTCCAGTTCTATTTTGATTCATTATGAATAGGAACATAGAAACTAGGTTCCTACATTGCACTAAACCTTAATGTGGTGTTTTTTGTTTTTGTTTTGCCTGTTGTATGAATTCAAACATTGCAATTTGTGAATCATAGAAATGGAAGGATGTATGGCTTGTCCCTTATTTAGTAAATCTCGGTTAAAACAATCAGTGGCATAATATGAAGCATATTTATGCATAAATATGACCTAAAACATGATCTGTCCTCTACTAGATAACTAAAAGGAGACTCTAATTAAACAAATAAGTCAAAAGTATGTTACTTATTCATTTATTTCTTGTAGAAATTTTGTGTGTGTGTGGGGGGGGGGGCAAAAGAGCTATAGGTGGACTTGGGTAGTAACTGCAACTTTTCAAATAACTGTAACTTTCAGTCAGTCTTGCACTGAATTTTGATTTGGGTTGGATCAACTAGATAGATTTTTTAATAATCTGAGGAAAATAAAGGAACTGAAAAAGTCCTCTATAGTTGTAACCTTTTTTACCCTGTTTCCCTGAAAATAAGATCTCTCCGAATAATAAGCCCAATCAGGCTTTTGAGTGCATGTGCTAAAATAAGCCTCCCCAAAAAATAAGCCCTCCCAAAAATATTGCAACACAGCAGCAGCCTCCTGCACCTCAAAAATAATAAGACCTCTCCAAAAATAAGGCCAAGTGTTTATTTTCGGGGTCAAAAGAAAATAAGACCCTGTCTTATTTTCAGGGAAACACAGATATATGATCCATAGCTATGAGGTACCTTCATCACATGGTTAGCATTTTTATTTTCATGTGCAATTGACTGTGACACCCTTTGACTGTGGGAAGTAAAATTTCAAAATATTCTTCACTGTGTATTTGTGCAACGACACACCTGATAATGACACTAAATATCACGGACGAAATCCTATGCAGTCCTTTTGTCAGCAAATGCTTACTTCCACAGCCTTCCCTACCATGTACCTGCTCTCAAGGTGAAATCACTGATGTTCTAAACTGGTTTTTCCACACATACATATATATTAACTGATCAGATGATAGAATTGTGAAAGATAGCTGTTGTTCAGATTTTGCTAGTGGAAGAACTCAAAGTTTATGTAGTTGCCAGGAGTCAAGACACACAATTTACTAGATAAGCAACATTTGGAATCAAAGGTAAAATTCAATAAACTATTGAACCTACTGAATCTAAAAGTGCAAGCTAACCTACACAAACAGCTGTATTACCTAATGTTTTATACATTTTTGATGTGGGTAAACACCTGAAAATATAGTTACAATTTGCTCAGGCTGCTCATTCAATGTGTATTTATTGGGAAGTGCAAGTTTGTTCTAGAAAATAACATGGATCTCTGGAATCATTTTTGATCCAATATAAAATTGCAGTGATTCTTTGTGGAGGGATGGACAATATTCCAAATAATTTTACATATTAACCATATGTCAGCTTTTTAAGGCAGTCCACACTATAGAACCAAAACCAAGAATATTAATACTGCCTATTGTAAGGTTATTGTAACTCTTGCAAGTCTAAAGGTTTTCCTGCTCTCCTTCCTTTACACTCCGGAATACTAGGGAGGTTACTGTCTAGCCCAGTGATGACTAACTTTTTTGTCACTGTGTGCTGAAGGCGCACCCAGGCGCCCATAAGACAATGCACACGCAAACCACTCCCCGTGTGCCCGGACCCCCTGAGCATGCATGCCGTCTCCTGCATGTTCCCCACCCCCCATGCATGCATGGCAGAGACCCAAAAACCAACTGGCCGGGGGGAGGCGCTCACACATGCGCGATGGAGCTGAGCTGGGGCAACCGCTCGTGTGCCCACAGAGAGGGCTCTGCGTGCCACCTGTGGCACATGTGCCATAGGTTCAACATCATGGGTCTAGCCTATTCCTGGTTTGGACGTAGACTTCTTTGACTTAAACTTACTCTGTTGTCTAGGTTGCAACTCCTCCTCCTGTCTCTCAAGATTATTCTTGCAACCTATTAAACTATGTACATGTTATGGTTTGCAGAGATCCAGGGTCAGTGGCAGAATTTGATTCAGATCATGCATGTGCCTATACGTAGCTTCTGTTGGGAATATCTTAAAATAACTGTATCTTTTTGGAGGGTTTAGCTATTGTCCTCCGCATCTGCTGTGTGATCTCTGAAAAAGACACATTTAATTTATGGGGTCCTCAACATGTTCCATGTGCAAATCTGAATGCCCTCCAAATCACATTGTGTCCTTTGAATTCACATCATAGTTCTACTGCCGTGATGGCAAACCTATGGCACGCGTGCCACAGGTGGCACATGGAGCCATATTTGCCAGCACGGCAGCCCTCAGCTCCGGCGTGCATGTGCACTCTGGCCAGCTGATTTTCGGCCTTCCAGAGAGCTAGGGGAGGCCATTTTCACCCTCCCCAGGCTTCAGGAAAGGCTCCGGAGCTTAAAGAGGGGGAAAAACAGGCCCAACTGGTCAACCAGAAGTTAGTTTCATGCATAGAATTTTGACACACCTTTAGAAAAAGGTTAGCTATCAATGTTCTACTGCATGTACTATTTTTGCTAAGGAGTTTATTGTTTGGATATTTGCTATATAATCAAATTATTGAAAGGTCTTTTTTCTGGAAAACATTCATTTTAAGTTTAAGCAAGAATTTGCCATGCCATCTATAAGATTCGTGACCCGTCAAAACCGCGGAGGACAAAATCGCGCTCGACGAAAGCGCGCATGTGACGTCATCACAGCGCGACGAAAAAAAATAAAAATTTAAATAAAATTAAAATTAAAGCAAGCCGATTCACATAAAGGTAAGGGTTAGGTTTAGGTTTAGGGTTAGGGTTAGGTTAAGGGTTAGGGTTAGGTTTAGAGCGTTAGGGTTACGTTTAGCGTTAGGTTAAGGGTTAGCGTTAGGTTTAGCGTTACGTTAACGGTTAGGTTTAGGGTTAGATTTAGGGTTAGGTTAAGGGTTAGGTTTAGGGTTAGGTTTAGGGTTAGGTTTGGGGGGGTTAGGGTAAGGTTTTTGCTTTATTTTTACATTTTTCGATCACAGCGCGATGTTTTCGTCGCGCTGTGATGACGTCAAATGCGTGCTTTCGTCGAGCGCGATTTTGTCCTCCGCGATTTTGTGGTGGAACCAAAAGATTATGCCCCTTGATCAACTATGGTGCTTCATGGATTGCTTCATGGACTATAAACAAAAACACAACATTATGATTACTTTTTTTTAATCTTTTGTTGGGTTTCACATCTCTTGTGATATCATGGCAGGCTATTATATTTCCACTGATATCATGGTTGATGCTGTTTCAAAGATTTTTAAATAAACATGTGCAGTGAGGAGAAACAAATATAAACAGCAATAAGCTTTTCTATATTTGTGCCTCTGGAATATGTGACTGAATAGAAGATTAGACTCTGTTGAATTAATATTATCTAGACCAGGGGTCTCCAACCTTGGCAACTTTACAACTTGTGGACTTCAACTCCCAGAATTCCTCAGCCAACTATGCTATGCTCTAGACTGATCTAGACTGACAGACATTTGTAACACTGATTATGTACAAAACTGTAGAAAAGTCTGCCTATTGGCTAGAATCCAGGCCTCTTCAACGGGGTCCCAACCCCCAGTTCACGGACTGCTACCGATCCATGGCTATTGGAAATCAGGCCCCACAAACAGCAGGTAAATGTGCAAAACTCCATTTGCACATGTGCATCATTAGATTGCACGTATGAAACCACCTCACACACACTGTCCAAGAAAAGGGCCTTTATCACTTCAGGAATGCTCTGTAACTTTTCCAGGGTCCAAGTATTAAAAAAAGAAATTTGCTGGCCAGGACTAGAAAATACAGCCCTTCTATTATCCATCATCATACATACACCAGGGGATGACATTTCTTTTTTTGTTCAGGATCATCTCTCCCTTATTTTCATATGTTAGTATATGTCACTATCACTTTTGCAAAAGATATAGTTTTCTCTCTCCCTCCTTATTTTCCAGACCTTGTTTCTTAATATTTTATTAATCTGAGAAGATTGTAGCTTTTTTTCTTTCTTTTTAACATTGTCCTCTTTTCTACAATATTATTTTATTTCCTTTTAATTTTTTTTACTAACATTATAATTCAGCAAACACATGAGACTGAATGAAAAAATAAATACCAAGCTTAGATTATGTTTTCATATTTTATTTTCTGAAAGGTATGTCTTAAAAGAACTATATTGTAATGATTGCTGTAGATATTCGAATATGTGACTGCAGTGAGAAGGACATTTTTGTAGTGAAAATCTGATTATTTTTAATTGGCATTTTACCAATAATTCTCACCCTTAAAAAAAAAAGCTCTTACATGTCTCTTTATTTCCTACTATTGAGAATCAATCTTTGTTAATGGACTTGTCTTCCTCTTTTCTATCTCTTTCTATTGTTCTCTCCTGCTGTCTTGGCTTTCTGTTCCTCCATAAATCCTCATTTTCACCCCTTACCCAAATCTGTCCTATGTTTTATCCAATATATAATTTGATTTCCCAACAACAGTCATGTTACAAGATTGATTTGATGGAATGCCTGCCATGGAAATGTTTTATTGACCAGGTGTAACACATTTGATAAGAATATCAACCAAGACAGAGGGAACCAGTAACTTTTCATCTACTGGTATTACTAGATGAGATTTTAAATTCTAGATTCTGGAGAATATTATTATCCTACAGCTGTCAAACTCTGATCTCAGATACATTGCATATACTTTAACTTATACATTGCATATGCTGTAATTTGCTTGGTTTTGCTAATTGCTACTACATAGGACCAATTTGCAAATACAAGAGAGGGAGATCATAGACTTTAAGAAAATGAAATTTAATAGAGCAATGATATGAAGTTTTCTATGGTAGATTAAGATAATGAGAGAAGAAACCTATAAATGGTAATTTATGAAGGTTAAGAACTAAAAACACAATTGCAAATAATTCTAAAATGAAAGAAGGACAGAAGAAGCCAAAGTGATTGCAGAAAAGGCTTAGTGAAGATTTAAAAAAAAGCAAAAGAAGGCATGGAAAAGATGGACAGTTATCTAGAAAGAATATACCACACTAATTCAGAATACTACAGATACAGTATTGTTAATATGAATTGAATTGTTGAAGGAAAACACAAAGGATGTTCTCAAAGTAAAAGTAATAAGTATACAGTAAAACTTCCGTAACAAATCTCACTTTCATGGAAATCAAATGCAAAAGTATTAGACCAAATTTACATTCTTAATTGCTAAAGGAATGGATGTCCATTGTTCCTTTTCTAAAAAAAGTGCATTGCTTCTGAGCTCTGACCAGACAATTTATCCAGTTGCACTCATTTGCATAATTATATGGTCAACGTTTTATGTTTATGTCAATCTACTTTGTGTATGTGTGCCAGGGGTGGGTTTTAACCGGTTCACGGCGGTCCCCGCGAACTGGTTGGTCGGCGAACCCAGAAGCAAGTAACTTCTGGGAACGGCGAAGGGCCCCCCTGCCTGCCCGCGCTCCTTACCCGGTTTTGACGAGTTCTGCGCTTCCACACATGCGCAGGACGCATACAGCGCCTGCGTGATCCTCCAGGAGCAGCTGGAGCATCACACAGATGCTAGTACGCATGCGTGCACTGCGCGCGTGCACGAGGACGCCGCCGGCCCCGTTCCAACCGAACCGGTTGGAACAGGGCGAGAAACCCACCCCTGATGTGTGCGTGCATGCGTGCACGTGCCTCTGAGTCAGTTTTGACTCCTGGTGACTGCCTGGTCAAGTCAGGTTTTCTTGGCAAAGTTTCCCAAAAGTGATTTGCCATTGCCTCCTTCCTAGGGCTGAGAGATAATGATTGATCCAAGGTCACCTAGTTGGCTTTGTACCTGTGGAGGGACTAGAACTCACAGGTTCTAGTTTCTACCCAAGTATCTTTAGCCACAATATCAAACTGGATCTCATATAATTTGCATAAGCATGATACAAATGTCATCTTTGTCATATTATATAAATTACTCTAACTCTATATTAACGAATTTTGGATTTAACAGGCACTGCTTCTTCAAAGTGGTCACTTAAATAAGATTTTTATGGTATCAGCTGCTCAGTGATGATAGTTGGGTAATAGGCAACAAAGAACATGGGTAACAAAGAAATGTTCCACCAGGAAGTTATGAAGAGCAGAATAATGGAAGTTTGAGATTGATAAAAGCATGGTATGATTTTGATTTATGCCATCTGTGCTGGAGTGAAAGACTCTTGAAGACTCTTGTTTTAAAATTTTAGATAAAAAACTCTATTTGGGAGCAACCTTGTGAGCAGCTGTTTTGAACCCTACCTCATGTCCCTTCCTTGAATTGACTTTTTGGACTCTGACCCAGTTTGTACTTCGCTCCTTATTATAATTTTTTTGACTGGACCTTATCTGACTTGAACGGCTTTTGGCCTATCTATGAACTATACCCGGCCTTTGGCTAGGTGTGCAACATGAAGAAATTTTAACCCAATTCTGCTAAAATTTCTTCTTATTTTCTTACACAAAACATTCTTCTTATTTGTTATGTTTTTATTCCATCTTATCTTTCTCAGTAGTTTTGTTCCATTTTTCTCTTCTTAAAAGCCTGGGTGATAGATTAGGCTGAGAAGTAATGATTTACTAAAGTTCACCCAATAGTTGACCTTCATGTTTAAGTAATCCTTTAAATCCAAATCTTCCAATTCATAGACCACCACAATTATTACCCCTTTCTTACCAATGTATCTGACCAGGAAATAGGATGCTGCATGTATGACATACAATTTGAAATTAAGACAAAATGGAACTTAATTATCTGAGATTCACTGTAGTCTTCCATGCTAAATGGTTGTAATGTAAAATAATTAAAATTCTTCATAACTTGAAACCAGGACTGTATTTTTGTACTCTGTTAAGTATCTTGCCAATCCCATTTCTGGACTGCGAAATTAAAATAAAAAAACAATTGCTTAGTTTTTAATTGGCTTAGATATTGTATATTGAACTATGAAAATGAAGGTAAGCTAGTTTGTAAACAATCTGCAGGTAATAGCAATAGCAGTTAGACTTATATACCTCTTCATAGGGCTTTCAGCCCTCTCTAAGCAGTTTACAGAGTCAGCATATTGCCCCCAACAATCCGGGTCCTCCTTTTACCCACCTCGCAAGGATGGAAGGCTGAGTCAACCTTGAGCTGGTGAGATTTGAACAGCCGAACAGCAGAACTAGCAGTCAGCTGAAGTAGCCTGCAGTACTGCACTCTAACCACTGCGCCACTGCGCCATGTACAGGTAAGATACTGTACATATTAACACCGATTAAAATAAGATCATTCAGGGATATGTTTCCTGTCATTAAAAATATACCAAGTGCTATCAGAAGTTTTTCTCCTCACAAGTCTTGAAACCCAAGGCAATTGCTGACAGTATTGCTAATAGGGGACAGTTAGGCTCAGCACGTCTCAATCCAGTGAGAGATTTAAGAGCCCACTGAATTACTGATACACTTGTTTTTCTTCCTGAAGGTTGTTCTTCTATTGATTTCAGGTTTGCTTGTGGAGTGATATGGAGAAGGACTGCTTACTGAGTATCTGTACTGTATAAGAGTTTACTGCTTTTAAGAAACGTCTAAAGAAATAGTTTATGTGGGGGGAAAAGAGCTGTATTAACAGTTTTATAAGTGTTTTTGCAGCTTGCTCTGGCAGAAGGTAAAATAAAATCCTAATGGAGAATTTAAAGGAAATTGGTCTCCGTTGTCATTCATGCCTCTTTTTCTCTTCCTCCCTCGTTTTTTCTTTGCTTTAGAAGCCAGTATATCTAACTATGCAAATAACTCACAATCAGATAAAGTTTCAGGGTTGCAGAATATACTTGCTAAATATTTTTCACGATGTGAGAACTCTTGAACCAAACTATCTGTTGTTTGATGTAGGCATCTCCTAACTCTAGACTGATATGTGTACTATATATGTAAAGAAAATCTACTTTTTAAAAAAAATGGAAGAAGTACACCTGGGATTGTGTTATTTCCTATGGAGGAGAGGGACTATTTTTGTGTACTGTATAAATAATATTGTTCCCTGTTATTTAGAAATTCCATTGTATTCAGTGAGGTCTGCTTAATAACTACATATGGGACTGGCTTCCCCCTTTCACCCCCTTTAATAGACAATTACAAGACTGTTCCTCCCCCAAGAGATATTAGATAAAAGGTAAAGATTGCATTGAGCAGAGCTCAGTTCCTGATGACTTCATACGATCACTGAAATCAAAGCAGAACCAGAGGGCACGGCCTGAGGTTTGGATGGCATGGCTTTCTGTGATTTGCTAAAGTTAAGGATAGCGTAGCTTTTAAAAATCATTATAATAGATGGGCCATATTGAAAAATGGAATAGATATGAATCTAGATACAAAAATGCCTGTATGAGTCTCAGCACAATAGCATGTTATAGAAAAGAAACAGCAGACAAAGAGAGGTGGTTCCCATATAGCGAGAAGGATAATTTTATTTATTTATTTTAGGAAATTTATATTGCCACCTATTCGCACATGGCGACTCAAGGCAGCTTACAGGCAGTGGTGGGCTGATATCCCATTTCCTTGAATAGTCAGGTTTGCTTTGTAATCATATAGAAGTTGTTTACTACACTACGGTACATCTATGGGGACACTTGGAACCTTCCCGCCTCACCTGCTGCCCAGGGATTCCTTGGTAGTCATTCTTTCGAGTACAAACCAGAATTAAATTTGTTTATCTTTTGCAATCAGCCAAGGCTAGCCAAATTACTCTGAAACGTTTCAAAAAACACGTGAATAAAAGACATGCATAATACCTTGGTTAACATTAACATGGCTGGCACGAAAACGAATACAGTCAGCAACCTTCCTCCTACATCTCTTCCCCCCCCCAAAATTAGGTTCTTGAGTTAGCTATTCATTAAAATATCAGCATTGTTGCACTGTGTAATTTAGTAATTAGGAGTATAGTTTATATTCTAGGAAAGAAAAAAGAGAATGTAATTCTTTTGCTAAGAAATATTTATAAAAATACAAAAATACAATTAGAAGATTCCCTGCACATGCCTCACTTTGCATAATAGCTTATCTGCTTTTTGTTTGGAGCAGATTAGATAAAGGTTAGAGGAAATAAAGTGCAATTTTGCAATGAATGGACTTCAGACCTTTCTCCTGAATTTAACAGAGTAGAAGATGATGTATCTGATAATATTCCTATGTGAAATAAAAGAGGTAAGCCTTCCCATTCCCCCCTCCCTTTCTTAAATACCTTTCTTAAGGTATTTAAATGGGTATTCAGTGAGTCAGAGCAATACTTCAGCCTCCAGCATTATAAATAAGATGAGCCTCATTGATCCTTATTTTAGATTCAACCATTAGTATAAAGCTATACCATTAATTAAATAGTAAAGAATTGATTTTTTAATAGTATGAGAGATCAATAGACAGTTAATAGTTTAAAAGTAGCTGACTAAGCATTTTCATCTGGCTTTCAGTAACCATAACTTATTTCTTTATGTATCCTTCTTGATTGCCTACTTTCACAATTAGAATTTAGACACTACATCAGTACCAATGATACCCACGTTTATAACTTTTATTTTTAGATAAACAAGTTTTCTTTTTTGACGTCTTCCATACTTTGTCATGGATAACTCAAAAAGATTGCTTAACATCATCTGGTAGATTTGATGGTTCCTATTCCAGTGACATGGGGCATTTATTAATCCAGACCTTAGAGGTCTCTTGCTTAATCTATGGGCAGGTCCTCCTTTACCCTCTCTTTAACTGAGTGTTTTTTTTCCCAGTGAAACCAATCTATCAGAGCAACCTGCCTACCCAATTATGGGAAGGAGTATTCTGCTTCCGCTTTCGCCTTTGAGCCCCAATCCAGGAGCCTTCACAGACAGTCACTTTTGTGACAAACTATTTTTGTGTTTAATTCATGTCTATGACCAAGAAATAAAGGGAGACTAGTATAGATCTATTTTAAGCTATTTAGCTCTCATCTATGGCTAGCTGATGAGATCGTTGGCTAGTTGATGAGAGCTAAATAGTTTGAAACAGTGGTGGGATTCAAATAATTTAACAACCAGTTCTTTGCTCTAATGACCAGCTGGGTAGGTGTGGCTTGGTGGTCATGTGACTGGGCAGGTGTGGTCAATTCAATGTCACTCATGTCTATGGACGCTTCGCCTTAACTGTTACAATGTAATAAGGGTTAACCGGAGAGGCAGTTTCTGTAAGCAGTTGCGCCCCTTCCTGGATCGGGATGCTCTGTGCACAGTCACTCATGCCCTCGTCCTTTCTCACCTGGACTACTGTAACACTCTCTACATGGGGCTACCCTTGAAGAACACCCGGAAGCTTCAACTGGTCCAGAATGCGGCTGCGCGGGTTATTATGGGGGCACCTAGGTGCTCCCATGTTACACCCCTTTTAGGTGGCCTGCACTGGTTGCCGGTCGTCTTCCAGGTGCGATTCAAGGTACTAATTATGACCTTTAAAGCGCTCCATGGCTTAGGCCCAGGGTACCGGTGAGACCACCTACTGCCACCGGTAGACTCCCATCATCCAGTGCGATCCCACAGAGTTGGCCTCCTCAGGGTGCCGTCGGCCAGACAGTGTTGGCTAGTGACCCCCAGGGGGAGACCCTTCTCTGTGGGAGCGCCTTCCCTCTGGAATGAGCTGCCCCCGGAGCTTCGTATAATCCCCGACCTCTGGTCCTTCCAACGCGCCCTAAAAAGTTGGCTTTTCCAGCAAGCCAGCCTGGCCTGAACAAAACAAAATAAATTATTGATCACTGTTAATTTTAATTTGAATTTTTTTAAAAAAATGTCATTGTCAATTTTAATTGGGTTTGGGATATTCTATTTATTTTTTTTAACTTTTGTATTATGTGTTTCTTTTAATGTTGTATGCCGCCCTGAGTCCTTGGGAGAAGGGCGGCATATAAATCTAATAAACCTAAACCTAAACTTAAGCAGAGCAATAAATATTAGGCTAGAAACAACACCAGAATGTTTCCTTCCTGTCTTCCTTACAGGATTAGCCCTGTAAAGTGGAAAAAACAAAATGAGATTTCTTCCAACAACCGGTTCTCCGAACTGCTTAGAAAGTTAACAACTGTTCTCGTGGATAGGTGCGAACTGGCTGAATCCCACCACTGGCTTGAAATAGATATATACTAGTTTCCCTTTATTTCTTTGTAGGGAAACATAAATTCAACTCTCTATAACTACTAACTTTGGTCAGAAACTTTTGGTGTATCCTTTGCTTTGGACTCCATCATTTTTGACAATGTTTCGCAGGGCTTTAAGCTGGCTCCCTGTTAGCCACTGCCCTAAAGTTGGCTGTTTCCCACGGTCTGTTTAAGATCCTGCCTTGGTAGGATGTATTTAAACATGATCCATACAACAAGGGCTTATTTCTGCTTTCTTTTTGTCTGTTGCTCAATCAGACTTGCATGCATTTCAGGAACTTGGTCTTCAATTATAGAATTCTCTCTCTGCCTTCTACCCCCTCCACTACCCTATCTCACATCCTCGGGCGCATTTAAAAAGTTATTTGAAAATCTGTTTATTCAGTAAAGTAGATTGATCGATGGAAGGGATTGTGAGCAGATTCTGAGAATGGCAGCAGGGCTAAATTACCTTAAATTGCATTAGTAAAGTTAAATGGCAGATAGGCTTAGGCTTTTATGATTGTACAATACTATTTTCATTGTGATTTTAGATATATGTTAATTTTATTCTTTTTTGTATAATCTTAACTGCTGCTTAATTTTTATTTGTTAATTTCTACCATGATTGAATCCTAATCTAGGGGAGGGCACTTTATAAATAAAATGTTTAATAAAAATATAATACACAGTTAGCCAAGTCTTCTGTTTTCAGAATTTGTTCTGAGGAAAAGATGTTGTGTACTTTAATTGGACCTCCTTCTAGTCTTGTGAAGCCTAGTCTTGTGAATAATTGAGTCATTATGAAATGACTCAATTATTGTCTATTTTGTCTATATGGAAAGTCCCATAACTTGTATTCTTCAACTAAATAGTATCAATGTTGCAGCAGAATTTTTATCACAGATCAAATAGTTCAACAAAATGTATTTCTGGCACTAAGTCATTGTTCAGATGAAAGGACAGTCTCTTAAGAATTTAAATATTATCATTTCCTAGTCTGTAATTTATTTCTTGAGTCTTAAATTCCACCATATTTTATTATATTTTATTGATTGATTTTAGCAATGTAGCTATACAACACTTCCCTTGAAATGTAATGAGGAAGCTTTTAAAGGGAAAGTATTAGGGGAAAAGCTAATCCCGAAAAGTATGTAATCTTTGTTTGATACAATACTATAGAGATAATTCCAACCAGGACTGACTCTACAATAGAAAATAAAGCTCAAGCAATCCGCTTATAGTGTCCTCAGATACAGATGAAAGTCCTTAATGGAATAAAGAAGGATCCAGATAATTATCTTGGTTGCGTTAACTCTTATCCTTTGAGCAGGTTAGTTTTCACTGACGTAATTTCCATTGTTTGGAAATCTGTCTTGATATTTGCAAAAAATAAACTGCCCATGTTTTTTTCTGAAATATAAAGATGTACCAAATAGAAGTTATATTTATTTTCTGTGCATATAAGTACACCTAACTTGCAAGACTATTACAAGAGCATTAACTTGTAGGAATAAACAAACTGAGAAGTGTAAGATAAAGAAATTGGGAATGTAGAGAAGTAGATTTATCTAATGATAAAGTGATTCAGGGAAAACATTAAGTGTCTTAAAATATAAAAAATTCATTTTGCAAGTTTTGTTTTATTTATTTATTATTAGGAAAAGAGTGGTCTTTTTAACAATTATTTTATTAAAGATTGTACCATATATCCCTTTTAATTTAATTATTAAGATAGTTTCTTTTGTATGTCCAGTGTAATATCCTTCTTACAGTCTGTCATTTTTGCACTCTTAAAATTAAGTTGGAATCTATTATTCAAAAATATCCTTCAATATGTCCAATTAAAATAGTTTGCTTCATTCTGTACTTGTAAATCAAGTGTGAGTTTTATTCTCCATTAATTATAATCTTTAGTTCACTTTAGTTCCCTCAAGTATCCAATTTATAAAGTTTCATTGTTTTTAAGTTCAAAACAAATGCATTTTGCACATTTTATAGAATAAACATAAACAGAATAACATAGTTGGAAGGGACCTTGAGGTCTTTTTATCCCATTCCTTGCTCAAGCAGGAAATCCTGTACAATTTCACATAAATGGTTGTCCAATCTCAATGTGGAGCATTCACAACTTCTGACAAGTCGTTTCACTGCTAAATTGTTCTGTCACAAAATTTCTCCTTAGTTCTAGGTAGATTATTTTCAAAAAAAAAAAATCTTTAAAATTAATTCCAAAATGTTATTTCAAATTTATCTGGATCATTACCGGTAATCCATTTGTAACTTTCTAAAATCAAAGTTTCAACCACCCTTTTACAGTTTATTCTAATTTTTATAATTAAGGATCATTAAGGATAGAAGAAAAATCATTATCAAACTTGTCAATCCAAAGATTCCTTATAGCTGAAAAGCAGTTCAAGGAATTTCTGAAAGTGATTATAAAAGGAAGTATGCAAACTTAGTGTCCTTTCAGAGGAAATTTGAGCAAGATGACCCTTCTGTCATTTCCCAGAGTTCTGCTGGAGATTGCTTTCTTTCAGTTTCCTTGCGAAGGGCAGCTGCCTGAAGCGCTTATGGACAATTTTAAGCCCTCTTCCTGTTACTGTCTCCAGTCCATCATTTCTTTTCTTGAAATGCTGATTTTTTGGAGGGTTATTTTGTTACGTTTCTTTTTATGACATTGGTTAAAGATGATATCTCATAGATAGATATATACCTTTTGCACAATATTGCACCACTTTCCAGTTTCAGAAAATCCTAGAGCCTGTTGAGCAAGGTTACCATGTTGGACTGGAACTGGACTGTAGAAGCTTAGGACCAGAGAACCTAACCTGTTCTCATAAGGACAAATTGGAAGAGTTAAGAACTATAAGAAAACTCAAAAGAATAATAATAAAAAAGGGAAAAATATGGGAGCATTTCTGAAACAGCAATTTTACATATTTACTCTGAGAAAATGTCCAACTTCATGTTTAGTTTGGTTCTTTGCTGACTTCCACATTATGCTGAAAAAGCCGTTTCCTTCCCAAATGTGCATTTGATAAATCACCAAGAGCCTCAGCTGGATTAAGAATGTTTAGCCCTTCCTTTTCCTTCACTTATCCCTGTAAATCCACCTCACAAGACTCGTTTGTCACCATTCACATATGGGCTTAGTGCTGGTTTTGGAGTCTGGAGAAAAATGCCATGCCTTAAAACATGTCTACATACAAAAGGCATCGAATAAAAAAGAGGTAAAGACCTGACCTGCAAATGCAACTTTATAAGGAAAATAAGATTACGTCCAACATCAACTGTTTTGTGGCTCCAAAGTCTACATAGATCAGTTTTACCGAAACTTAGATTAGGTTTTATGATTTGATCTAATTACAGTGCAGAAATTGTGACTCACTGGTTCCTTTGATTTTGAACAGATCAATTATCTACCAGCTTTTCCCTTTGGACATTAAATGTTTTTAGTTATGGTCAAACTGGAGTAGGACGATACACTTTTCACTTGAATTATAGTAATGATTTGTGTTGTGAGGACTGATGGAGTGGAGGCGATTGGCAGAGCCAAGTTGGGCAGTGGAACCAAGAAATTGCAGTACATATTTCTTTTAAAAGTTCCTAAAGAAAGATAAGCAAAATACATCACAGTTAAAGAGCAATTAATAAAACATTGGAACAGTGTCTCATTCATAATGATTTAGAAGAAATAGTCAGGAAGGAAGTTTGCAGTGGGTTTTTTTCTTCAGATTTTGAACTTTTCTTCTTTCGTCCTCATTTGTCCTTTTCTGTATAGATTGTTACCTGAACAGAGACACTTTTAAACAACTTGAGCAAAGAGTGTCTTAAATATGTTGAAAACAACACATAAAATTCAACTTCAGAAAGGTATTTAGAGTGAAGAAGGAACAATGCCTTTAAATCTTTAAAGCAAGTTCTTTAACTCTATAGCAACTGTTCTACACACAGAAAGGACAGGAGTGACAGTGATCTTTACATTAAAATATGGATTTTGTATATTGTTTTCCAGAAAATAGTATATTGAAATACACACACACACACACACACACACACACACACACACACACACAGAGAGAGAGTATGTGACCAGCACATATATGAGAAGGATCACACAGAGGCTCCTTCAAACTGGTAATAGGAGCAGCCACAGAACCAGAGAGCACAGCTTGATGAGTTGCTAGAGCAGTGTTTCTCAACCTTGGCAACTTGAAGATGTCCGGACTTCAACTCCCAGAATTCCCCAGCCAGCGAATGCTGGCTGGGGAATTCTGGGAGTTGAAGTCCGGGCATCTTCAAGTTGCCAAGGTTGAGAAACACTGTGCTAGAGGATGGTGGGCATGAGAAGAAACAGGTGTATTGTGTGCCAGAAATTTCTATCATGGAGAAATAGTCCCTACTGATTTGTTAGTATCTGGTTCCTAAAAGCCTGCCGTCTGATTGGGTCACTGAAGTTCATAACTACAAGTATAGAGACTTGCTTCCTCTTCTTCTCTCCCTCTCAAGTTTTCATTCAGCATTGGCCCTCAGTGGCAAGTTTCCAGGTCCCAAAGCTACTGTAATTTGCCAAAAAATTTAGGCAGGAAACAAGGAAAGAGGAAGTTGCTAAATGCATGAGAAGTGAGAATCAAAAAAGCTGCAGAAACTCAGTGTGTTTGCAAATGAGTGCAATGTTACATACCTCCCAAACACAGCTTAGTACCACATCCCAAAGATAAAACACAATTTTAATGTTAAAATCAGGGATGGGTTGCTACGGGTTCGGCGGGTTCGGGAGAACCAGTAGCTAGCGTTATGGCTGGTTGGGAGAATCTTCAAATCCCACCCTTGGCTGGCCCACCCCTCCCAGAAATCTCTATGCAGCCCATTTTGGATGTGAGGTAAGTGCAGGGCCCTCGTAGAGGCTCAGGGAGGGCGAAGAATGGGTCTCCCAGAAGTTCCGGAAGGCCGGAAACAGGCCAGTTTCTGGCCTCTGGAGGGCCTTCGGAGCCAGGGGGAGGACGTTTCTGCTCTCCCAGAGGCTTGAGGAAAGCCTCCAGAACCTGGAGAAAGCAAAAAACACCCCCACCCCAGTGCAAGAGGCCAAGCAGGCCACACCCACCATGGCCACGCCCAGCCAGCAACGGGGCAGAGAACTTGTTGCTGAAATTTTTGAAGCCCACCCATGGTTAAAATACCATACTTTATAGTATCTATTTCAAACACAATTCCAAAACTTTTTTTCCTGTTTAGTTTTCTCTCCTTTTGCAATTGTGTCCTGTTGTGAGGTAAATGTCCAAGAAGATCCAGCCTTAGTTCTTGGTTAGAATAGGCCAGAGAAGGACAGTGGAGTAAATCTAATTATCAGTGTTTGAAGTCTGACTCAAGTCTAATATTTGGAAGATATGTTCTTTCTGTTAGGGTGGAGCTAAAAAACCAGTTGTGGTTTTGGTTTTAGAAGGCACCATCTGTGCCAGGAATGATAATTTTTGAATCTGAGAAGAAAATATTCAGAGCTGGAGCCATAGGACAAATGGGAACTGTGTCAAGGGCTGGAGCTGTTTTGAGGACAAACACTGCTTGCTTCTATACTAGCCTGCTCTCATGCTGAAGTCTGTATTTTTAAAATGTAATAAATTTAATTCCCTAGCTCAACTGCCTCCCTGAAAGGAAAAGAAAGAAAGAAAACTCTTTTTGAAAATAAAAAAAAAAATTTTTCAGACCTGCTTCACTGACACCATGCTGCCCTCAGGCCAGAATTGCAGATTTTACTCAGTTTTCCCTCAGAATATTTCTGGCTGCACTGCTTTCCCAGGACCACCTGTTAACATATCCACAAAATTTCTCGTAGCCTGCTATTTTGGAAAACCTCATTATAGGTTGTTGGATATGGCGGTTATTCCCATCCTGATACTGCCAAGAAAATTTTCTTCATAGTGGGAGAAGCCTTTTGACCCATGATTTCATTGCATTTTTATTCCCATCTGTCCGTAAGTCCCTCTGCTGCACTGGAAGGAAATATTTAGGAAGTAGTGTGCAAGAAAAAATATACTTCAGACAGCTCATTAGCTAAAATGGAGAAAATAATTGGGTTCTCAAAGAAGCTGGTAAGAGCTGACATTAACACAGAAGAAATTTATTGACTCCATGCCACTATCTCTTTTTCTGCTACTTTAAGAGCATTTTTTTCATTAAAGGTCCTGTCTTTACCTTGTTTTACAATCCCTTGCAACTGTCCCTCTGCCTTGTTTTCCCTGTTAATTTACGGAATACAGCACTGCTGAGTTTTATATAACATTTGCAAAAGCTTTTAAATATGCTGCTGTAAACAAGAATCTACCTTTCCTCTTGATATATCTTTAGACCAAAAATATTTTTAAACATCTCTGGATATATGAAACATTAATAAAATCAAAAGAATAATAGTTTATTAATTGATTTACAAAATCTATATACTCTAATGATTTTTGGTGCAAAAAACGTTAATTCAAATTGCTAGCCTTTTAATTGCCTGGGACATCATTTAGAGAAGTGATTAGGTGCATTCTGTGTGCACAAAATGGGAACTTTGATCCTGTTTTATTTGGCCAAAGGTTATTAATTACAGTAGTACCTGTGAGCTTTCTTGTGTTTCAGTGTGATTTGCTGTGCAAGCAAAGCTCTTTTTAAGGAATTGATATTACATTTCGGTTATTTGTTTTAAAAATGCAACTTAAAAGGTAAAAGTTCCCCTGCACATGTGTGCTAGTTGTTTCCGACTGTAGGGGTGTGCTCATATCCATTTCTAAGCCAAAGAGCCAGTGCTGACCGAAGACGTCCCTGTGGTCATGTGGCCAGCGTGACTAAACACCAAAGGTGCATGGAGTGCTGTTATCTTCCCACCAAAGTGGTCCCTGTTTTTCTTCTTGCATTTTTTATGTGCTTTCGAATCTCTAGGTTGGCAGAAGCTGGGATAAGTAACGGGAGCTCAACCCATTGTGCGGTGCTAGGGATTCGAACCGCTGAACTGCTGACCTTCTGATGGAGAAGCTCAAAGTCTAAGTCACTGAGCCACCGTGTCCCAAAAATACAACTTATATGTAGCTAATTTTTGAGATCACAAGCACAACTTTTTATTATCCTTTAATTAAAAAAAATGTAATAGCAATAGCAGTAGACTTATATACCGCTTCATAGGGCTTTCAGCCCTCTCTAAGCGGTTTACAGAGAGTCAGCATATTGCCCCCAACAATCTGGGTCCTCATTTTACCCACCTCGGAAGGATGGAAGGCTGAGTCAACCCTGAGCCGGTGAGATTTGAACCGCTGAACTGCTGATCTAGCAGTAGCCTGCAGTGCTGCATTTAACCACTGCGCCACCTTGGCTCAGTGGTTCTTTGACTAAGTTATGATTAAACACTTGATTCCAACTACTAATTAGATTTTTATTAGTTTGCAAGCAAATTGCAAAAAGAATAAAGAGTGGAATTAAATATGATATAATGTCTCGATTCTCTTCCCACCGAAAGAAAAAGAATGCAAATTCAGTTGTGCAAGTATTTATTTATTTATTTATTCATTCATTCTATTTATATAGTTCCTATCTAAAGTACATGACTCAGGTCAGCTAATAACCCAAAAAATTAAAATATAGAAAGATTAAAATAAAACAAAAAATAAACACATAGAAGCCAAAGAATCATTAAAAAAACCCAACATAACCAAGAAAAGAGCTATATCCCTCAACAGAGACCCCAGGCATGAGCAAACAGAACCATCCCTTTTCTTTCTCGCCACAAAGCCGGAAAGGTTGGGAACCGTTGCTTTTAAGGGCAGTATACTACAGTAGTCCAAACAGCAGATCAGAAGGGCATGAATGACCATGAGCAGGCCCCCTGGTCCAGGAATAGGTATATCAGCTTTGCGAGGTAATCCAGACAAGAAGCACACCCAGAAGTACTAGCTCTAAATTTATTGTAAGTTTACATTAACAGAATTTTGCAAGTCAGAAATACATCTCTCCCCCACCTTGCCTTTACAGTCCAAGAAACTAGGAGGGTCCCTTCCAAGACATTTGCCATGTCCACATTCCTTCTGTTGACATCTAGCCTGCAACTCTTTCATCTGCCTTCCAAGATCATTCACATAAAGGGACAATTGACAAACACTATGAAGCTGTGTAAAGGCTGCAACCTGCTCTTCAAGCAGGAGCCACGAGACCAGAAGGACCTCCATATTGTGACTAGCTTTGTCTGAAGCAGTGCCACCACATCCAGAATCAAGTCCAAAGACCCAAAGCCATCTAATCTTGATTGGGTTGGGCTGAAGCCCGTTGCACCCCATCTGTGTCCTCACAGTTTCCTGCATTAAGACTTTATTGGCATCAGTGAGGTGGCCTTGGATGGAGCTCTCTAGCTGAGTATCATAATGATACCTCACTCCAAACCATCATATTATTTCACTCAATGGCTCCATGTAGATGTTAAATGGGCTTGGGGTTGGGAGATAAAGTAACAAACCCTGTAAAACCCAACAAAATAAGGGCATGGGGCTGAACATCTTCCCTTCCCCCCATCAGCCCAGACTGGAACTGGCCCAAGAAGAAGGAGAACTAGCACAACACAGTGCTGTCTACCCCTAACTCTCTGTCCAGAAGGATACCATGATCAGCGATATATTTTGTTTAATTTTTTTTAAATTTTTCTTTTAATACAAACATTTCATTATTCATTAAACATCTAGTTACAAAAATTTTGTGTCATAACAGTTGAAGCTTATCACCATATTTATTATTTATATCTATTCTTATTTTAATACTGATGCTTAAAACTTACCATGATCAATGATATTGAAAGCAGTGAGAGGTCAAGAAAGACAAGGATGGACACCCACACTTTCAGTGGTCATACAACAATGAAATCAATGTTTCAGTCCAACTCTTAGATCTGAACCTTGATTGAAAAGGGTCCAAATTATCTGTTTTGTTCCTGGGTCCTCTGTAGCTAAAGCACAACCACCTTCTTGACACTCTTTCCCAGAAAAGGAAAGTTGAAAAATGAACAAAAGTTGTCCAGAACAGCTCCTTTAGGAGAGGATCACTACCATCTCCTTAAGAGACAGTAGAACCACAGGAATTAACCACTGAACACACCTATTTTGATCTAGAATATTGTCACTTGGTTTTAGTTATTAGAGGAAGCTGTTCAAATAGTTTCCCCAAAACTTGAAATATTGTTCAAGTTTTGACACACTACATACCCTTAAGTAAAGTAGGTTTTTGAGATTGGATGTTCACACTTTCCCTTTAAAAATATTTTTGATGGAAGGTGGATAAAACAGTTGAAAATTTTGTTCTATCTGGTGTAGTTAATAGATTGGGGAGCATAATCCTTGCACATTTTTAAATTTTAATTTAAAAAGGGGAAATATCCTGTAAAATTTGGTGTCTTAATTATACTACATTTAGGTTGAGTGTGCAAATTGCTTTGACAGATTCTCAGTTCTGTTACATTGTCCTATCAGCATAAAGATCTGTTCAGAGATCCAAGTGACTCCTTTCCTAAATACAGATTACAGAGTGCCACAAAGAAGAGGGAGTCAAATTATTCTCCAACGCACCCGAGGGCAGGTCAAGAAGCAATGGATGGAAACTAATCAAGGGGAGAAGCAATCTAGAACTAAGGAGAAATTTTCTGAGTTAGAACAATTAATCAATGGAACAACCTGCCTCCGGAAGTTGTGAATGCTTTAACACTGGACATTTTAAAGAAGATGTTGGATATCCATTTGTCTGAAGTGGTGTAGGGTTTCCTGCCTAAGCAGGGGGTTGGACTAGAAGACCTTCAGGGTCCCTTCCAACTCTGTTATATAAATTTTAAAAAGTGCACAGCATATGAGGGGATACCATGTGGGTGTTTTGTTCTGCATCTGGGTCCTTGTGAAGTAGATTGTTTTCTCTTGCTTTGTGCAGCCTTCAGATGTGTTGAACCTCCCCAAACATAGCCAGTCAGTCTGGCTTTGTTGGCTAGAGGTAATGAGGATTGCCGTTCAAATACGCTGGAATTGGGAGCAAGCAGGGGCAAATAGAGGTGATGTCAACCTCATCCAGGAGATGTTGTAACTTTCCTAATTATTTGCTTGTTGCCCTGAGGAGAAATATTATGTGGCTGTCACATTTATGTCTGTTCTATGTAGTTCTCAGATGAGTATAGATAGCCAAAGTAGAAAAGAAAAGATCAACTGGAAAGATTTATGGGGAACTTCTTTAACTTTTTTATTTTCCTCCTTTCATAAAGAAGTTTTAATAAAAGAAGAATATAATGATGGTTTCTTGATTTGGACTTAGGGAAAGCTATTCCCATAAGTCTTAAATGTGATTTCAGCCCCCGTTACTAGTGGCTTGTTTGGTTGAATCTGTCCCTTGGTGTGTGGTGGCGATAAGATAAGTATAATGTAAAAAGCTCCACCTAAGGCCCCCTTCTTGGAAATTTCAACTGTCTTGGCCCTAACTAGGAGTGCATAACATTTTTTTCAGACTGATGATGATGATGCCTGGCCTTTTCTGTGATGTGCCAGGAGCTACTCTTCAAGAAATGAATTGGATCAGATGTAGACAAAATCAGAAGGAATATTTTATTTCATAAAATTCAATTAATTGCATACAATGAATATATACAAGTTTACATATATGAATCATTTGCTCCTTAAACTAGAGGCAAATTTTGGAGCGCCCAGATAACTTCATTTAATTAATTTGTATAATCACCCATCTCAGCAAATGACTCTGGGTGGCACCAATAATAATAGGCACCTTGGATGCAATCCTAAAACAACTGGAGCACCACTTGAACACCATTGCAACTGACAAATTCACCATCAGCCAATTGTAAAAGGCAGCTTTATTCAGTACAGCTTACATCCTGCAACAATACCTCTAACACCATTTGCACCCGCCTTTCCCCAGTCCTTGAGTAGAATTCAATAGGCAGAGAAAAATGCCAAATCCAGTCTGAACATCTGGCTGACTGACAAACCAATATCAACATTAAAATACGTAACTGAGAATAAAATAACCTTAAAAGAAAGCTTGAGGATCCCATGGTAGAGTGGAGTTTTTTAGATTCTTTCATGATAGTTAATGAAATGTACATTTTGTATGCTTTCCTGCCATTTTAAAATTTTTCTACTGCTTTTATTATAATTTAAATTGGTTGTTTTAATGGTTTTTATTAAAATGAAAACAGTCTCTGCACACATTCTGGGCCTCAGAGCCAGGTCTTTGAGGACTTCCAAAATGTTAGCTGGATTGGGGCCATCTGATCCATAAGCGGGCACTATGGTAAAAAAGACACGTCTTCTAGGACCCACCAACCAGCGTTCCATAGATGATGGGACCCAGAGCATGTCCATCTGCTTAACTGGAACAGACAGGTAGAATCAACTGAGAAAAGATCTGCAATTAGCCTCAAGATTCCAAGCTTTGAAGGGCTTTAAAGGTGATCACCAGTATCTTGAACTGTACTTGGAAACTTATTTGTGTGTACTTGTACTTGTACTTGACACCTCTTCACCCATCATGGGTATAGGCGACTTCCATGGAAATTTGGCGCCACTGTTTTCGGTCCTGGGCTAGGGTTGTCAGGTGGTGCAGCCAGTCGCTATTATATGATTTTCGGCTAAGATTGAATGGGCGCATGACTATATCTTTGGCTTTCCGTTTGAAGTTTGTGTGAGAAATCAGTTAATCTGATAAAGAAGTATTTCTTCCTGTGATTGATGCCTATGTTGCATTCACCACATGCCTAAATATGTCTACTAATCTTTTGTGTGAATCCACAATACTGCGTACATAAAAGCATTGTTTTGTGAAAGCAGTATTTAATTAGCCTTAAGATCTTGATTGTGAAATTCAGGTCATCTTCTTACAGTACAGTGTTACTCAGTCGCTTATAATTCTAGTTTTCCATCATGTTTATTTACTTATCAGATTAATATCTCACCACAATCAGAAAATGACTCTCGATTGACCTTAATAGAGAATAAAATATAGTAAAATTAATAAAATCTTAAATGTATCTTAAAAAATATCGAAAAAATATATAGAATCAATCCTCAGGAAAAGCTCTGTGTTCCAACTGGAAGTTATTCCACAGGCCTGGCCTTCTCACTGAAAAGTCATACTTTCAGCCCCCCCCTGTCATGCACTCCCCTTTTAAAAATGGGGGACAACCAACAGCCTCTCCCAACATAGTCAAAGTAATTTGGTTCTGTAGGTAACTGAGTGCCAACCCATAAAGGGTTAAAGTTAAAACCAACAGTTTACATTTGAAGAGTTAATTCATTTAATATTTTCTGAACAATTGAAGTGTTGATTTAATTCAAATTTGCCATATGATTCCAAGAGTGGAGCTGATTCAAGTAGAATGTATGGTTCAAATTGTTAAATCAATTTAGTTCAAACATGCAGTAAGAAAAATATGTGTGCACATCAAAATCAACAAATTGTTTCAAAGATAACTGGTTTGATTCAGTGGATTAAATCAGTTTTGCTATTGTGATTTGAAGACTCAATTCAAAGGAGTAATTTAAAATGCTTTGTGCAGCTTTAAAAGCCACGGGATTATGTTAAACTGCCTGCAATGCTTTAAGGAATGTATGACGTGATGATGAGAGAGAGCTTTCTATTTTCATTCAAAGAATGAAATTTAAAATCATGCTGAACTAAACCAAAAATTAATTGTTTTTATTACTTTTCATAAAGCTTAATACCATATTTATGTTGAAGTCTCTTACATAAGATATGGAAGATATTAAGAGATACTAAACTTCTTTTATTGTGAAGTTTGCTTTCATGTAAGTGCTTTACGATTAATGATGAGACATAAAAGAAAATGTGGCATTAGAACTGTGTTTTCCAGCAAAGATCTTGGATTAAATATAATTAGATGCTGCTGCTGAGTTTTGTTCCATAGAGTATGTTTAAGGTCCATGAACAAAAAGGCCATATAGTTATGGTTTGATCATAGGATGTTATCTTTTTTCCTTTGACTGCAGTATTACTTTTTTTTTTTGTTCTAATGCACACTTTTGAAATTATTTTGTTTTTAGCTATGGAAGGCTTTTAAATAACCTTCCAACTGGAGTCAGGTTTATTATATTGGGTAAACTGAAAGCTTAAGGTTTTTTTTAACTTTTCTTTTTCAAGAGAAACTCATATTTTGAGAAATATATCTACAAGTTGGTTAGGTCAAATATGTATTAGTGGAAATTTCACTTTCTACTTGATTAACAAATCTTTAGAATGTGTAATGGAGTATTGAAATAAGTGATGCATAGTATTATTTAATATTAGTGATTAAGTATTCTGTCAAACACACTGTATTCATTAATTATTATGACCTCTCTAAGGGTCATATGGATGTTTTACTTAAGTGCCTTGAGCATTTTTCTATTCTATTAGAAGTTCAGATAGTTTTCACTGGAGATTTTAATCAAGATTTAGATACATTGCTAGATTATAATATTGCTCTAGCTAAATTTAATTTCTACATATATGAAATGCTGCAATCATATATGTTGGAGTATAGGTTGATGGATATATGTTGATTTTAAATCAGTCACAACATGGATTTAAACCAACATCAAATATGTTTGTGATTTGATCATTTATTATAGTATCTCAACATTTAATTGATTTCAGATATCATTATCATTTAGATTGTATTGCTATATCCAGTTATGCTCTTGTAACATTTATCAATTACCATAAAAGTGCTGCTTTTTCAAGATGGTACTTAAAAACAAATATTTACATTGGATAAAATAGATGTTAAAATATTATGGGTTTTTTTAATTCCATAAATTCCTTTTAAGTTGTATATTTTATCTGTATATCACATGCTTCATTGAAAAAGAAAAATAAGAAATGGATAAAAGAACATTTGAAAAATAAAAATTAAGGATTTTTGAATGTACATGCAAGACACCAGAATTTTGTAAATTACATAATACACTAAATCAGAATGTTATTCCTTTATATACAATAAAGAATATTCACTGCCATATATAAAGAACAGTTATTGAGATCATGGCAAAAAATAATGTAATCAAGTAATTTTCACTGAAATCACAGCAAAGTAATAGCTTTATTATTAAAAATGGTCAAGGCAAATATATAATAAATTTTTATTTCTTTTTCAAATGATACCAATACTTTAAAAAAATGCAAATTTGCTAGAATGGCAGAAGGGCATTAATAAATTTGTATGGACAGGAAGAAGCTGAGAATAAAACTAAAAATAATGCAAGATGTGCGTGAGAGAGGAAGTTTGAAATTACCAAATTTAAAATTATATTATGAAGCAGTAGTTTTATAAGTAATCAGTGATTGGATTAACTCAACAGATGATAGAATACTTAATATCGAAGGGCATGTATATGGTTGGCATGCTTACTTGTTATATGATAAAAAGGTGGATAAGAACTTTAAAAGTCATATTTTAAGGAATGCTCTACTGCGGGTCTGGAAAAAATATCAATACAAATTAAATGATAAGATACCCATGTGGGCAATTCCTAGACACGCAATAAAAAACATAAATATAGTACAAAAACAGGATGTAATTACATATAGACAGCTTCTCACCTTAGAAAGAGGTGTATAACAATTAAAAATGTACTAAAAGAGCAAAAGGCAATTCAAACATGGTCTCAGTATGGGCAGTTACAGGCCAGATGGAAAAAAAGATCAAAAAATTGGTTTTATGCAAAACAAGGATAATTTACTAAAACAAGTTAGGGATCAAAGTCCAATGCATATAAAGAGACTATATAATGTATTAATAGAAATGGATTCGGAAACAGAATTAGCTAAAGATTGTATGTTAAAGGCAAATATATAATGACTAATAAATTAGCATTTTTGATATAATATTTTTAATAGAGTCAAATATTACTGGAGGAATTATTTTAAAAAAAATATTTTCCCAAAGTTGCTTATAATCAAGAAGTTTTCTACCTATCTTTCTATTAATTTTTACAAAATATTAAATGTGTGAAACATGTAAAGCTCACATCCTTGACAAATATTCTGCTCAGTATCTTATAGACCTATTTTACTTTCTTTTATATGGTTGTAGGTTTACAAAGGTTCTTTTTTTAAAACTCCAAATTATTTTGCAGAGGCTCAGATGCGTTTAGTCTATTATTTCTTGCATGGGAAAAAAAAGGCCTAATTCCAGACAATGCTGGTGTGAGCTTCCCATGGTTTGATGGAGGCTCATTTTTCTAAATGGACAGTCTAGCACTGCCCTTTGTGGAATCAGTACAACTAGAGACTTATTCATGCACACATTTTATTTCCCAGAGGGGTTCTTTCATGATGTCCACAAAACAAACAAGTTCTGAAGCTTACACTTGGGGACAACTTTTGTAAAGAAGCAGTTAAAGTTGTCTAAAATGCTGAAGTTTGCTAATGTTAGGAGGCCTAGTAATGGAGCTCTCTGGTCTGCTGTTATTCACTTAATTACTTATCGTGTATTAGGTAATAGTGATATACCTTGGCAATATATGGCAGACTTTTCTTCCTTGGAGTTGTAAGAGTAAGAAATATCTTTCCTTCCAACAGCCTGAACTAGATCTGGGTTAAGTGCTTAAATTCTATTTAGCTGAGGTCTGCCAGAAGTTGTTGTTTTTGTTGTTGCTTTAAAAAATATCTGTATTCTTTAAAAATAAATAATTTGATTATTCTAATCATTCATATGTACCGTGTTTCCCCGAAAATAAGACAGGGTCTTATTTTCTTTTGAGAGAGAGAGAGAGAGAGAGAGAGAGAGAGAGAGAGAGAGAGAGAGAGAGAGAGAGAGAGAGAGAGAGAGAGAGAGAGAGAGAGAGAGAGAGAGAGTATATTTACCCTTGGAGGTAGATAGGCTGTCATGAATCCAGAGCATGTATGTTAAGCTGCTCTCAAGGGTATCAAATCAATATAGCTATTCTCCCTTATAATTTTTCAATAACAAAAAAAATGGTAGGACAGCATGAGTAAACTGCAAATAGAAATTATAATCTAGCTACTTTTCATTAAAGTTTATGAACAACTAAGAGCAATTGCATGATAAATGCCTCATGCCGAAGTATTCCGTCTAAGTAATTACCAATAAGTCTCTTTAATTTCCTCCTCTTAAACAAAACCCAAACCCTAACTAGCTTTCATCAACACATATTGGGGATACCAGATTATGTACGGTACTCCCCCCCCCTTACTGACATTACTCTGTTAAATGAGAATGAGATACAGCTAGCCAAAGGTAACCTCTATGAAAGAAGACTCCTGACATCTAATCCAGCCTTGTAATTCACATGATGTGTGTGTGTGTGTGTGTCAGTCAGATGGGATGTAGGCAAGGAGTATTTCTATTATTCCTTACCACGACAGATTTATATAGAGTAATTACTGCAATATAATATTTATTACCTATTTCTTAATGTTTGCAAAAAATGTCACTAATATTTGTTGTGTTTCCTAATGCAGGAAAGTATAAGTGACTTGTTCCTGACATTTATTTAATTCAGTATATAAAATATGTCAAAATATTCCCTTCCTTTCATTTCCCTCTTTTTATGCCAAGGGATCTGGCTTTACCTGAACTATCCCCTTTCCATTCAGCCTTCCTTTCTGTCATATTCTCTATACAGGTAGTCCTCAATTTACAACAGTTCTTTTAATGACGGTTCAAAGCTACTGAAAAAAGTAACGACCATTTTTCACACTAATGACTGTTGCAGCATCCCCATGGTCATGTGATTTACATTTGGTTGCTTGACAACTGACTCACATTTATGACGGTTGCAGTGTCCTGGGGTCAAGCAATCCCCTTTTGTGACCTTCTGACAAGCAAAATCAATGAGGAAACCAGATTCACTTAACACCTATGTTACTAATTTAAGAACTGCAGTGATTCACTTAGCAAATGTGATGAGAAAAGTAGTAAAATGGAGCAAACTCACTTAACAAATTTCTCACTTAACACAAAAATTTTGGCCTCAATATACAAGACCACCTGTAGCTCGCTTGTCTTTATTCAGAATTTCAGAAAAGTATTTTGTCTTACAAGCTTCTAATGCTAATTTATCTCACTGTGATTTTTTAAAACTGTTGCTAGCTGCACTAGGTTAAATTGTTGCAAAGCAGAGTTTCTGATTTAACATGGTTATTTCTGGTATACTCTTATACCTTAATTTATTTTCTCCCTGCATTTAATATTGTTATTCAGGATATAGGTTGGAGCATTGATGACTTTATTGATCTAGTGCACATTAGTGGAATGCATTTTTTAAAAAGTTCCTTCAAAGTGTGGCTCTTTAAATACATTTGAATCAGTCAACTGTTGTGCTTTCATGTTGCATTTATGTATGGGATTTTAAAAATCTTTCATTAAAGTGGCTCTGAGTTGGGAATGTGGCTGACTGGGGAATCATGGAATCAAAAAGTTGATGAAATACTATTTGAAAAAACTTTGATAGAGATGGTTTGCAAACGAAGCATTTCTCCTCGAATTGTAAAAACACCAGTGTCCTTTGAAAGGCTCACATGCTGTTTCAAAAGCTGTGCCAATTCTCTGTGAAGGAAAAAACAATTTCATATCACTTCTGGTCCAAGAAGAACTGCTATCTGTGCTTGTACACAAATAAGTAAACAACCTTTGAAGGAAGTATAGGAGCCCTGGTATAGAAGCCCATAGAATGCAGTATTACAGGCTGACTCTCTGTCCACAGCCTGGAGATTGATCCTGGTGGGCTCAGGGTAGACTCAGACTTCCATCCTTTCAAGGTTGGTAAAATGAGGACCCAGATTGTTGGAGGCAATATGCTAATATTTGTAAACTGGTCAAAGTGTCTTGTAAAACATTATGGAGAGGCATATAAGTCTAAGTGCTATTGCTTTATAAGACTTTTATGGGGATATAGCAGAGGCGGTATTCTGCCCATTCGCACTGGTTCAGGAGAATCGATAGGGGAAGCAGCGGGAGGCTCCACCCACCAGCCCAGATGTCATCACGGATGCTCTGCGCATTGCACAGAAGCTTCTGCGCATGCTCAGAAGCGCCTCATGTGAGTGAAGCTAGCGCAGGGGCGGGCACATTCCTGGTTCAGAAGCGGTAGCAAAGGTAAGAGGATTTCATGCCTGGGATAGAGCCACTTTGTTCCTTTAAGGGAGGGATCTTCTCAAAGTTATGTTTGGGATGCTTGGCTACTCTCTACCTTTATGGCTCTATCCATTCCTGAAATGTAAGTTTCTAGTGTATAACTAGCATGTCAAACAAGAATGCTTCAGTCCATATTCTTAGCCATTCTGCCTCTCACAGTTCATCCTGTAACCGATCTGGTGCCAGCAAAACAAATAGCATTGTCTTAAATTCAGGAAATGTTTCTAGATAAAGTAATAGAAAATTGAAGTTGCATACTTTGGCAGGAAGCAAACAAAGCTAACAATTATACATCTAAGAGATGTATTGGAGAAGACAAGAGTCAATTTAATCTGTATTATAAGAATTGACAATTGTCTTTTAACTGGTGTGCTTTTAGCTGCTCTACTTAATTAACAGCTCTACTACAATCAGAATTCATTGGGTAAATTCTTTTCCACAATAATGGTCTCCATGATAGAAAAATAAATTGTAAAACTTCAGGGTGGATTCTTTGCGGGGGTTTGTTTGTTGCTTTTGTCCCTTTTTTGTTTTTGCATTGCTTGAACATCAAAAGAACAATAATATTGGAAGTTGTTTGCACAGCTTTAGATTGGTAGTAAAGACTGTTTTGTAGGCTATTTTGTCATTCTCCAGTGCTACTGTAAACATTTCATGCTATAGCTTTGTATCGCTTTTTTCAATTGTTGTACACAGGGTACAGCACTGTTAGGCTGGATGCTTAGTTTATAAATAAAGAAGCAAAATAAAATAAAAAATATTTATGTTGTATACTTTCTCAGGTTGGATTATATGTTTACCAGAATATGTATAGCACTGAATTTAAGATTACTCTCCCACCAAAGTAAATATTACAAAAATATTTCTGTCCCTCATACTATATTCTCATTAATCTAAAATAATCCTTCAATTTGGAAACATTATTTGGAAAAAAATAGTTTACTTTTCAGACACTAAACTCAAACCAGTATTTCATTTCTCTTTGTTATGATTGTATTTAAGCTAAAGAAATACTTACTTGAAAACTCCATGTTTTCTAATATCCACTTGTAAATGCTCAAGTAGAAAATGCCAAATACCTTGCACAACTAGTATTACCAAACATTTAATATACCAAGACACGTTCCCATGTGAAATTAATAATTGGGACAATAAGCAAGCACTGATATTATTTTTGCCCGTACAGGATGTTCCTGGTTTGCTTTAATATACTTTGTGTCTATAAATTAAAATGATTTCTTTTCTTTTGAATGATTGTATTTTAAAAATGCATTCTTGCTCATGGAAAATGGCCCTTTCAGAACAGTCTTAGACAGAGGAGGTTTTCTTTCTGGAAAAATATCCTCTTTTAAATGATGTCTGCTAAACATATTACAGTAGTCTGTAGAATGTCAGGAGTTTGCAAAAGTAAAAAATGTACTCATTAATTTTGAAATTTAACAAGTATTTAGGAGAGGTTGGGGAGAGAGAGTATTAAACTTGTAATATTTTCAAAGGTCAGATTTTGTTTAAAATTTAATTTAATTTAATTTGAATCTATATACTAACTTTAAAAGTTGGGTCATTTTCACTTTGTCATTCTATTTCCAACTGATGTAACAGTGGTGGGTTTCAATTTTTTTAGAACCTATTCTGTGGGTGTGGCCTATTTTGTGGGCATGGCTTGGCAGTCATGTGACCGGGCAGATATGGCCAACTTGACATCACTCATGCACACTCAGTCACATGAGCACCAACCCCAAACCATGTGGCAAAACTTTTTGGGACTCCTATTAAGTGGGGGGGGGAGAGAGTGGAAAACCTCCCAAAAATAGACAACTGGAGGAATAAGGGCCAAAATTAGGGAGATCGGAGAAAGAAGGACAGAGAGGAATCCAGTAGAAAGCTATCACATGCTGGTGAAAGAACTTTGGGAGATCGGAGGAGGCAAGACAGAGGGAAATCCAGGACAAAGCTACCATACTCTGGGGAAAGAACAGAGGGGAATCCAGGACAAAGCTATCACATGCTGGGGAAAGAACTTTGGGAGAACAGAGGAGGCAAAACAGAGGGGAATCCAGTAGAAAGCTACCACACTCTGGGGAAAGAACTTTGGGAGAATGGAGGAGGCAAGACAGTGGGGAATCCAGTAGAAAGCTATCGCACTCTGTAGAAAGACCTTTGGGAGATTGGAAGAGGCATGACAGAGAGGAATCTAGGAGAAAACTCCTGAGCTTGCCGCTGCTGTCTGGTGGATTGTGCCGCTGGACCTCTCCATGCTTCTCCATTCACCACCTCCACTCCCGGGTATGGGACTTGACACCGAACTGGGCTAGGATAGTGTGGATGGGCAGGAGGAGCAAGCGATGGAGCGGCTTCCGGATGGGCAAAGGTGAGTGAGGAGCGACAGGGCTGGGGCAAGTGTTCCGGAAGTTACTTCCGGGTCCACCAGTTGAACATCCTCTCACCGGATCGGTAAATTTCACCATCCGGTTCTCCCGATCCAGTGCGAACCGGCAGAAACCCACTACTGCTTTGAATGGTTAGTAAATGAATGGTCATAAGTTGAGACTATCTGTATAATTGTACCTTCACATACATATAGCCACATGTGTATTTTTAAGACTGCCAGTTCTGGGGAACATTTTCCAAAGTGCGACTGTCAAAATTTTAAAAGCCCAATTCCAACTTGCTACCAGGTCAGCTAGCAGTAGTTGGTAGTTGGTAATTTTGAAAAAGTTCTTGGAAATATAGATGACTGCCAGATCAGTACAAGCCAGTAGTTGAAAAGAAAAGGCAAGTGTAATATTGGGCTATAACAACAGAAATTATTTCAAAATTGCTAGAAGGGATAATTCCATTTTATTCTGCTTCGCTCAGATTCCACTTCAAGTACTGTGTCCAAACCTGGGCACCACATTAAAAGAAATGCTCAGAGAAATTGGAACAGGTATCAAAATAGCAATAACAGTGATAGTAAAACTAGGAACTGACTCTTAGAAAGATTGAAGGCATTATGTTTAGCCTTAAGAAAAGATGGCTAAAGAAGGATATATTAGCACTCTTCAAGAACCTGAGAGGATCTCATATGGAAAAGAAGATCTATTTTCTCTTGCTTTTGTGTGCAGGATATGGAATATTGGATTTAAGTTACAGGAAGCAGATTCTCAGTTAATGTTAGAAAATACTTCCTAACAGAAGGAACGATTCAACTATGGAAACCAATTACCCAGAAAGGTGGTGGGTTTCTTTTTACTGAATATATATAAATGGAGCTAAGCAGCTGTCTGGGCTGCTATAATGTGAATTCCTGAACTCAGTAAGGAGTTGAATACAATGACTCTTTTCAACTTATGAATCTGTGATCAAGCAATTATCTTTCACCCAGGCTAATATCACATGTAAGAAGGCATTTGGGGAATCTATACCACAACTTTAAAGTTATGAATATATACATCTCTATATTAGCTTATCATTCAAAAACTGATCAATACCTATTTCTGCTACAGAAAACTGAGTCTTCAGGTTAGTAAAATGACACATTCATATTAAATAATAGAATATTAGAGAGGTCAACTTTGTTTCTTTTCATATCATAATTGTCATATGGTTATTATTCTGGTTCAGTCTAGAGACAGAGGAGACAATGAATTGGGAGGGGGGATTATTAATGCAGTGTTAGGATAGTAAGAGATTTAATTCATTTAGCAGGTATTCCCGACAGTGATGATGGGTTACAGAAAATCTCATTACAAAAATGACATTGATTGAAAAAGTTAAGTGCAATTAAGCAAGCACTACCAGTAAATCTAACTGCAGAAGGGGAAATAGTACCTCTGTCACTTAATCTGTGATTCTAGAAACACAAAAAACCATGAGCAACAGAAAAGCCTCTTAGATAAAAGTACTGAAATGAAATGTGAAAATAAATAGGTCCCAGTTATTAACTTACTCCATATTTAAGATACAAGGTGAGAAATGAGGAGAAAATAACTTCATCAGTCAAACTCATTTTGCAGGATATTTTGTTTTCATGTTAGTTCTTTAGACATGATTAAGAAAACACAAAATGTCTGTTTCTACAACTTATTGGGAATTATGTAACACACCAATGTACCAACAAACACCTTTTTTAAAATCTTCATAGTACCTTAAAGAAGGACAGCTTTTCAAGGCACCAGAATATGAAAACATCTAATCATAATCTGCTTTCATAATTATACAAAATGCCTCTGGATAATATCAGGTATTCCTAGGAAATAATTCCTAGATCAGTGTCCCACTTTAAAGTGTCCGTGTAGATCCAGTTACCTTTGCTTGGTGTGGAGGGAATATGGGTTTGTCCTGATAAAAGGAACACATATTGCAACTTGGTAGGAAAATGCAAGAATTAGGGCACAAGTAGTGAAGAACATACGGACCACAGGGAGACATTAGAAAAGCTTGTAGAACTACCTAACTGAGGAGAGAAAGCAAATGCTGTTCCTGGAGCTGAAAGAAAAAAACAGGAAGGAATGATCATGATCGAAAACAAAGAAATGAGTAACATGGGGAAGTGGATCTTGGATGCTATGAGTGTTGAGCCAAAGCAATAGAGTTGGAGGGGTTAAGCAAATGCAAGTAATTCATTCAAAGGAACATGATTGTCCTTTGGGACTTTTAGTCAAGTTCTCTTTGCCATTCAGGTTTTGGACAGTTTCCTTTGCCTTTTTGTTTAGGGATACCCTGTCCCTTCCCAATTGTTTCATTTTCTGCCATACTATAATAGTAATTTGGCAATATATCCAATATATCTTCCCAAAAACATAATGTTCCATGATTCCAGAAAGGATCAGTTACTTATCGTATATTAAGTGAGGCATAATTCTACCCAATTTTTCTTTTACCATATTGGATAAATGGGTACGTTTATTCTGTGTAATAAATTGTATATGTAAAAACAAACACAGCTGACTGACATTCAAAACAAATGTTTACCAGTTAGCAGCAGTAATAAAGTTGTAAATAAGCAGAGAGAACACAATGTGTTTGAACTGGTACTAATTCTGATAAATGATTTGCTGGGTATCTTTCAGAAGCCATGGCAGGGAGTTACTCTTTTGTGCGAAAAGGTTGCTACCATAGAATTGTGTGCTTCAAGGGTTTAATTGTTACTTGACCACTGCAGTATTTCCTGATTTCTAGATCATCATTCAGACCTGTCAATGCAGGCAGCTGCCTAGCTAAAGTCAGGGGTGCCTGATAGCCCATTAAATGGCTTCAGTCCAGTTCCTAATGAACAAGCTTCAACCGTGGGCACCACCATGCTGCTTCATTTTGACACCTGATGCACAAAAAATGTCAGTGACTCATGATTTTTCTCCTGTAAGTCATCATAGCTCTGGCAATTTTTAGGTATTAAAAATAATTGTAACTCTGTGCTGCTAAACTAAAATTGGAATCTGGCTAATTTTCTTTTAAATATTTCATCACATCCCTCCCCCCCTCTGGGTGCTTCACAATGGGCAAATTTATTTATTTATTTGCCATATCTGTATAGCCCATTACACATGAAAATGACTCAGGACAGCATACAGCACATAATTAAGCAATAAATACATAAAACAATCACAATTAAAAATAACTATTAAAAAGAGACGGATGATACCAACCACAGTAAGAGAGCCAACACAAAATCTGCCTGGGGAGCCCCAGGCCTGATAACACAGCCAGTCTTCAAGGACATGCAGAACATTGAGAAGAATTGAATTAATCTCTCCTGGGGGAGGAGGGGAGGATGTAGAAGATTCCAGAAGGCAGGTGCTACGACAGAGAAGAACCACTTCCTGGAACCTATCAAATGTAACAACCTGATAGATGGGACCCTTAGCTTGCTTTCTCTGCCAGACCTAATGAGGCAGACAGATATAATTGGGGAGAGGTGGTCCTTCATATAACCCATCCCCCTGCCATGAAGGGTTTTAAAGGTCAAATAGCAATAGCACTTAGACATATATATATTGTTCCATAATGCTTTACAGCACTCTTTAAGTGGTTTACAGAGCCAACATACTGTCCTCAACAATCTGGGCCCTCATTTTACCAACTTCAGAAGGATGGAAGGCTAACTCAACCTTGAGCCCCATCAGGATGGAACTCTAGGCCAGCGGGGGGAGGGGAGGAGAGTTAACCTGCAATACTGCATTCTAACCACTGTGCCAACTGGGCTCCTTGAATCAAACCAGCTAATAATACTGCTTGTGGAGAAGACATGTAAAGTGTACTGCTCTATGGGCATATATAACTCGCCACACTGCTGTATTTTGCACCAGCTGAAGCTTCCAGATCCTCTTCAAGGGCAGCCTCATTTAGAACACGTTACAGAAATCCAAATACAAAGTGATTTAAGGGCATAGTTACAGTGAGTGTACCCCATGATCTAAGAATGGGCACAACTGGCACACAACTCAAACCCATGCAAAGGTCCTCTTAACCATAATTGCTACCTGCTCTTTGACCAGGAGTCATGAGTTTAGGAAGACCCCCAAATTGCACATACAGTAGTGTCGCCCCAACCAACATAAAAGATGGTATAATCCTATAACAGAAGGCCCAAAAATCCAAAGTCACTCAGTCTTTCCAGAATTCAACTGAAATCTCTTGTTCCCCAACCAGAGCCAAACAACCTAGAGGCACCATAAGACTTTTGCAGCATTGCTTAATTTGCTAGGATCAAGGATATATAATTGAGTATCATCAGCATACTGATAATACTTCACCCTGTGGTGATGATGGATGAACAGTCTCATGTAGATGTTGAATAGGAAAGGGGAGAGTACCAAGCCCTATAGTATCCCACACAGCAGGGGTCGATGTCAGGATCTCTCCTCCCCAACCATCACTGACTAGAATTGGCCCTGGAGAAAGGATGTGAACCTGCACAACACGGTGCTGCCTATCTCAATCCTGAAGCAATCCTAATGGATACCATGGTATATGGCAGTGACGGCGAACCTTTTTGTCCTCGTGTGCCAAAAGCTTGCACATGTGCCCACACCCATAATACAATGCGTACCTCCCACTCCGCTATGCATGCAACCCCCTGTGCCCCATTTTGGGCCTCACAGGCCTCGCATTCCCCCCCCTGCCCCTTCTGCATGCCTACACTTTACAGGTGTTATGTCAGCCTTGTATGCTGCTTTATTCCTCTCTAGCATTCATCTCCATTGTTCAGTGACGCATTTCCTGCCTCTCTAGGATTTACCTCTATCTGCTCCTGTGAGGAACTTCCTGTTCCTGTTGGATGTATTTAGTTATATTCTCAATGGCTTGAAAATCAGCTGGCTGGTGGGAGGCACACACATACGCAGTGGAGCTCAGCTAGGCGACCACTCGCATGACGGCATAGAGGCCTTAGGTTCGCCATCATGGGTATATGGTATCAAAAGCTACAGAGAGGTCAAGTAAGGCAAGGATAGATGCACTACTTTCACCCCGCCCTTGGCAGAGATCTTTCAAAAGTGCAATCAATGCCATTTCTGAAGCCCAAATGAAAGGAATTCAAACAATCTGTTTCATTCCACATTCTCTGAAGCTGCTGTGCTACCACCTTCTCAATCACCTTTCCTCAAAATGGAGATTAGATACTGGATGGAAATTATCTGGTATAGTGGGGTCTAGATGGCTTCTTGTAGAAGGGGGGCAAAAGAAAGCCTCCTTAACAGACAAAGGAACAACCCCCTCCGTCAAGGAAGCATTAACCATTGCTAGAATGCATTCATATGCTTCCCCGCTCCCAACCAGGCTGTGTTTATCAACAATGAGGGGCATGAATCTTAAACAGCAAGTGGCTCTCACAGCCTTAAGAATCCTGTTCACTTCCTCATATCAAGCTGGTCAAACTATTCTCAGATAACGGGGCAAGACTCTTCCCTAAGAAGAGTATTCACAAGACCTGCAAACAAGTCAGTGTCCAACTGAGAACAAATCTGAGCACATTTATCCAACAGATGCTGGAAAAATTCCTTCACATGCCCCTGCAAAAGGTTCTTTGAGCCATCCATACCTAGGTCATCTGAAATAGGTCCATGGGGGTACTTAGAAAAAACTAAGTTTGGTGGGCCCCAAGAGATGGACCTTTTCCATCATAGTGTGCATCCTATGGAACACTGTCCCTCATCCATCCCTGAAATCAGGTCATCTCCATCCTTGTCATTATTTCAGAAGTCTCTCAAGACCTGGTTGTGTCACCAGGCCTGGGTCCCCAGGGAGCTGGAGAAGTTCTTAGATAGCTCCGTGGTGTTTAATCTTTCACTGCCTCTATGAGGTTTATATATAGCATTTTAAATTTCTAGAGTTTCTTATTTTTAATAATGATTTTTATAAGTTTATAATGATGGTTTTCACATATTTGTTGCTTTTATTGATTATTGTATGCTTCCCAGAGTTGTTTTCTTTGAAATGACAGGCCATATAAATATGATAAATACATTTTTTTTAAATGCCAATATAATTTGACATAATAGACAACCTCTTACAATCTGATTATGCTTGCCTGATGGGCGTTGTCATCTATCACATCTGACAAGGCATTCAAAAAGACTGTCCTAGGACACTGAACAGTGATAGAAAGAAATGATGAAGATAGTTTGAGCTAGAAGAAACCCCTTATGTAAATATTTTAACTCTTTAAATAGTTATGCTTCTGAAGGGAGGGGGAGCTAAGTGTTCAATGTAGAGCCAAAATAACAAAATCAGAACATAAGCCATATTTGTATAAAAGTTAGCTATTGTTCCGAAAGTGAAATGAGAAGATTATTTAGCTTGTCCTTCAGTTGGGATTAGTAGACCTTATTTTTGTTGCCTTTCTCACATTTCTTCAGCCTCTTACAATCCCCTCTTTCTTATGCTCCAGGTTCACAGTCCATAACTTTACATAAAACCACATAAAACTTTACAGTTTTATGCAATGTTTTCAGCAACACTCTGAATCAAAACCAGCTAATAGACCAGGCCTGAATTTCATAACGAACTGCATCAGAAAAGAAAATCTGCAGTATCACGGATACTATTATAGTAAAGACCTCTTTCATAGACCAACAGAAGAAACAGGGCAATTATGCTTCCTGTCACCTGCTCCAAATACTTTCCTGCCAACTGCCCAAATAATGAAAAATTAAGTCTTCTCTGGAAACTCCCACAACATTCTCTAACTGCACAAGCAGCAGAATAAACACCAGGCTTGTTGGTGTATGCAAAAACTGAATTATAACTCCTTTAACAATAGTAATGTTCAAAGTTACCTATTTTCTATCTTGTTCCATGCTGGTTAACCTGTGTCTTGCCAATAAGTATCAAACCATTTATTTTCTGAGGGACTGCCTCTAGTCTATAGTATTTACTCCCCAGTTCTAACTATGTCTCTACAATCTGTAATTCAAGCAACAAGAACTCCACAGCCTCACCCATACCACTGACTTGGGACTCCACTCTAAGCTTTAGTTACAAGCTAGAGGTATTGATTATTCCAGCAGCTCTCATTTCCATGGTGCTTCAATTACTGGATTTAAAAAAAAACAAAAAACCCTTCCTGATAAAAGTATTGTCAGCCAAAGTCTGTCAACACATAATCTGCAAACTCTAACACTTCATTCCAAGTTGCAAAGATGTTAACTAGGGGATATACAAATATTAAAATATAAAGGTCATAAAGGAATAAAATGCATTATCTCTTCCAGCTTTTATACCTTATGTCAAGAGTCTTATAAAAGCAAATGTGCTGCATCCTACTCCTAAATATTGCAAAATAGAGGGAAGTAGTCTCAGCTAATTTTAGCTTGTCATTCCCATATGCCTAGACATGCTCAATAATTTTTTCTTAGATTCAACTTAGATGCTGTTTGTTTTGAACTATTTAATATGCAGTGATCAGCAGAACTCAAATTCAAATTCCCACTCATGTCATCCTCAGGGTCATCTTGCCATCACATCAGTGGCCATTCTACCATTGCCACTAACCATTTCCTGAGGTAAAGGTACACAATGTAATCCTTTATATGCTACCAAGGAAGACAACCTCTACCTGAATTTCCTGCTCCCTGGGTTTTCCAGTCTGTGCCAGTTCAAGCATTTCTCTCTAGCGTCTCTGTTTCATTTCATTGTAGGCAAATTGCTTCACTCCAAGTAGCTACTGTTCAGGAATACCCCATCTCTCCAGGCACTGGTCTCTCCGCCTTCCACAGTCATTTAAAAAAACAAAACAGGTTCACTAGAGGTAAAAAGCTTTTGGCAATTTTACCCATAAAGCAGTAAAACTTGGGATCTGTCCTTTAAAAAAATCTCAACACTTCTACCACCTTCTTCTTCTGGTTGAAGTCACTCTTCCATCCCAAAGTATTGTATTTGCTTTCTTTCTGTTTTTTAACCAGCTAAAGAGTAAAAAAAAAAAAAAAAGCAAGGGAATCCACCAATCAGGAGCTGTCACAAACACAATCCAAAGGACACATCATTCTATGGCCAAAATAAAGAAAATCTGGAAAGGAGTTTTTTAAGCTGAGGGGTTTTTTCCCATATGGGGTATAATAACCCAGGGACCAATCAGCTTAAGGCTATAATGTGGGAAACCCCTCTGTCATAAAATTAGCTGGGTAACTTGTAGGCCAGTCACTAGCTTTCAGCCTAACTACTTTACATTCCCCAACCCTTTTTGTTACAAGAACATTTAGAGGGCAAAAGTACTGTAAGACATCTTTAGCTTCTAGACAAAAGGTTAGTTAAGACTACAGCAAACAAATAACTAAATAAACCATTCAACATTTACCTAAATATATACCGATAGTCTCCTGTTATTTGAAAATAACGTGCATATTTTTCTTAGACTTAAATAAAAAACTGAAATAACTCTAAATAACAAAAGGAGAAAATACTAGAATTCACCATCTTACAACATGAAATGATTACCAATAAAACAGCAAGAATAAAGTGTAAGAAGACTGTTTTCACTTCACTGCCATTCCTATGAGTATCACAAGCAGCATTTCTTACTTAAATAGAAAATTACGTGCCATTGTCTTTTACAACCATTACAAATAGGAGCAGAAGTCCGTTTTTTCCAGTGTTTAAAATAACAGGGGAACAAAGAAGGGCACATATAATGTTTTCAAGAAGGTCTAGATAGCAATAGTCAGGACTCTCTCTACTGGTATCATTCTCCAAATCTGTTTATTTAAAGCTCTGTAGGGAGGAGGTTTTAATGGGATTTATACCACAGCTGAAAGAACCTTTTAGTTGATGAGTAATGCAAGGGAAGCAAGGAAGGGCATCCCCAGCCCAAACCCATTATGCAGAGCTACAAAAACACATTGTTTAAATGGGTAGGGGGGAGTAAAATAGCCTCCAGACAGATGGATGATATGGCCCTAATGACTTCTAAAATGTAGAAACTAGCAGCCAAAGTAGAGGCACTAAGTTAATAAAGAAGCTAAGCAGTAGGCAAAGCACAATATCCATTAGCCTTGCCAGAATGAAACCCATTGACAAGAAGGACTACTACTCCTTAAGTAGTTTGACCGAGGCTAGGTTTAGCAACAGCCTCCAGACCTAACTTTCAGAACAACCATATTAACATTCATTAAAAAGAAAGGCTTGTTTTCTAGTAGCACAGTAACAGCATAACGCTCAATAAAAAGGCAAAGCTAGAGGAAATCACGGGATGGATGCAACAACATATTTAAAGCATGCCAAAACCATGAAACCACATCACTGTCTACTATTTAAGCCATTCTGTACCTTTCCTATATTTGTGCAAAGTGATGCTATACTAAAGTCTGCTCTCCCACCCCACTCCTGTTGTATCTGTAATGAATCCATGGAAAATTCTGTGGTCCTGATTTGCAGGTGAATCTGTTGTTGATTTTTTTTTTTGTTACGAAGTAATTGTTTTTTGTTCTTTCAGCTTTGCTCTTTGCTCTCACCAGACCACAAGTCTGATGTTATATATTTTACAAACATTGAAGCTATGGTAGGATAGTTTTTAGTGGAAAATCTAATGGATGAAATAATGACTGAAGATAGATACAAATGGCAGAGGGAACATGTTCCTAAAGCATGATTGGAAGTTTGGACCTTAACGTTTGGACCTTAAAGAAATTTTGCTTATACAACAGTCCTGTACCTAGTATAAACATTGCCAGTGTAGCAATGAAGAACAGATTATTATCACAGATACCTGCTTTTGTATATTAATGCTACTGGAGAAGAGGGGCAGCAGGTATAACAAGTTAAACTGGGACATTTTAAGATGAAAATCATCCCCCAAACCCTTTATCTTCAAATAAAGGAGAATAAAGAAAATTATAACATAATACTGCTAGAGGTAAGGTGAAATATAAGAAGCAGAGTCAGCTTTACATAAGTAAAAGAGTGTGTATATCACTTCAGATTGAAAGGTAAAAAGTATTTCTCAATGTAAGGAGGTTCATACATAGCATGTTTGAATTTGGTTTAGTCCAATACACATTTTCCTGGAATCAGCTCTGAAAAATAGCCATGAAGTCACAGAGGCAGGTGTTATAAGGAATTCAGATAGATGCATGAAACACCTTTCTGCCTTTAAAGGCAAAGAACTCTACAGCTCTAGTACAAAGTACTCCTCAATTTACAACCATTCATTTAGCCACTGTTCAAAGTTACAATGGTACTGAAAAAAAGTGACTTACAACTGGTCCTCACACTTACAACCTTGCAGAATCACCATGGTCAAGTGATCAAAATGCAAGCATTTGGCAACCAGCATGTATTTACCATGATTGCAGCAACTTGGGGGGGGGGGGTGTCACCTGATCCTCATTTGTGAGTTTCCCAGCCAATGTCTGACGAAGCCATATCAATGGGGTAAGCCAGATTCACTTAAGGACTGTGTGACTTACTTAACAACTACAGTGATTTGCTTCACAACCATGACAAACAAGCTTGTCAAATTGGATATGACTCACTTAACAACTGCCTTGCTTATCAATGGAAATTCTGGTCCCAACTATGGTCGTAAGCCGAGGACTACCTGTATGTATACCTGTGTGGTGCATTGATTTAATATAAATTTATGTTTTACAATATTGATTTGGGAATTAAGATTCATATTATTCTCTTTTACACTTCACAGCAACAATTACTGTATATGAAAGAAGTGAAAGGGGGGAAAAAATCCTCTCTTTTTTTCTTGAGTTGATAGAATTTATACCAGTCCTGATACTTTGAAAAACATTGCTTCCTAAAGGCAAATCTGTCCTTCAACTCTGTACAGGCTTTTCCAACTCTCTTATCATAATAGATGAAGATACATGTAGCTATTTAACTTAGTGTCTGTGACGTAACATGCATAGGCACTTGCCAAATTCAGTAAGACAATAAATCTTTATAATCAGCTTAATATTTCATACAGAATATTAAAAATATTGACATTCATGTAAATATCGATAATGTTGATAGGAAAACTGATAGAAAATATACTGCATGTGTGCCATTTTAATTTTGAAATTATTACCATTACTGAAAAATTACCATTTCATAATTCTGACAAAAAGCTTGGATTTGTTTCTCTAGATAGAATGCCCTCTAGGTTGTTATTTATCATTTAATGTTTAGATGATTCTCCTGAAATAAAAGCACTGCAGTTCCATTGTAAAACTTACTGTCCCAGGACGTGTTAATAGTCACCCAAAAACGCAATATTACAAAGTCCATTAATTCATTTTTCAGAACTGGGGGATACAATAAAATCAAGATGCTGATGCAAATCAACTGTTGATATATTTTGATAATTAACTGATATTTGTTTTTAAAAGTCTTGAGAGTTAATATAGTTAATGGTGTGGGGTTGTTTGTTGTTGTTGTTTTGACAATATTGTAATGTCCATCCAAAGAATTGATGGTGAGTTTATACTGGCACAGTAGCATGGGTGTCTAACATAGCTGTGCTGGCAGTAGATACCAATGCTAAATATATATATAATACAAGACCATTACATGGAACAGGGGCACTCACTGTCCTTCATGTTCCTTTATTTCAGTTTAAAAAGTGCAAAGTACCTAATAACAAACAAGTAATAATCAGAGAACCCATTTTTATACTTTCCTAACTTAGTCAACGGAAGCATCACTTTTCCTCTACATAAATCTTAGAATAAAATTCCTAAATTATCATTTAATACACTTACAACTTCCAAAACTAGTTGTTCCAAAACAACTTCCAATATAGACTTTAAACCTTATTAATATGCCTCAGACATGATCCCATCCTACACCTGGCTACCTCCTTGGGTCATTGCCACTAATTTCCCTTTTCTTTTTATTGCTACAACTGATGAACACATTTCTCACGAAATGTTTAAAATAATATAAACAAGGATAGATCTTTAAAACAAACATATTCCAGTTCAATGCAGAACCACACTAATAAAAACAAAGAGGAAAAATAGAATCAAGGGAACCAGATAAAATGTTCCAGTCCTGTAAACTACAGCATAGGGTCCAATGTGAGGGTCATGCTTTGTTTATGCTCACTTCCAATGCTTCAAAGTTTAAGGACACCAGGAACATAAAGGAAGAATCACATGTTTTCCTTGACCAAACCTGGGTTAAAAATCAAAAGCATCCTGTATAACTGAATAAGATTTGTAGATGCTTTCCTAGGGAAATATTAATACAAAAATGGATACTGCCCATAGCAGAAATGCAGAGGGGTGTGGAAGAAAAAGGAGGCAGCCAACTACCTGTTCCAGTTAAAGATAAGTGTAAATGTCTCTATATTTTCTACCATAGCTTGCAAATGAACGAGGAAAGCTCCTAAACGGGGAGGGGACGAAGGTCATTGATCACTTGCACGCCCCACGAAAACACACAGGGGCTCTCATCTCAGATGAAAAGAGGAGAGGGGGAAAAAGTATCTCCTGATCATTTGGGTGCTGGGAAGAAAAACCCGAAAAGGGACGGATGCGGACAGAACAGCCCTTTGCAAAAAAACAAAAAAACAAAGGAGAAGCAGGACAGGAGACGGTGCGCTCCAACCTCGGGGGCTTCAACTCGGGATGGGGGATATTCCGAGATCACATTCAAGTTCCGGTTAAGGGTGTCTCCCTCAAGCAACGGGAGAAGGAGGGGAGCGAGGCAGCAGGTTTCTGGCTCCCTTAGGCTGGGATGTTGTTCTAGGTCCCCCTCCGGATGGGCCGGGGTTCTCTGCCCTTACCCGGGCCAGGCGCAGTGCGCAAGGCGGGAGCGCTCCTCCCTCCTTCCCTCGCGAGCCCCTTCCTTACCTTTGTGCCCGCCGAAGGCCCCGTACCACGAAAGCGAGAAGAGCGCGCAAAGGCAGCCGAGCAGCAGCGTGAGGAAGGTGCCATTGCGGAGCCTCATGTCCTCCGTCTCCTCGGCGATGGCTGTGGCTGGAGAGGCCGCATGTCCCGGGCTCTTCGCGGCGGCCTCAGTCTCCCGGGCCCCGGTGAGGAGCGGAGGCGGCGGCAGGGGCTGCCAGTGCCCAGGCGGGCGAGCGGGAGGGACTCACCGCCGCCCCCGCCTCCTCCTCCTCCTCCTTCTTCAGCGCCTCCGCCCGCTGCCCTCATGCACTGGCCGCGCCCCACCGGGCCGCCGGCTTTAGCGGGCAGCAAAGGCTCCCCTCTCAGTCCTTTGACTTTGCCCGGCCTGGAGCAGACAGTGGGCTGCTGTACCGCCGCCGCCGTCGCCAAGAAAAGGAAGGGAAGGGAAGGGAAGGGGCGGAGGTGGTACCATCCTGTTAAAGGAGCCGCGCGCGCGCTTTTCCTCAGGCAGCCCGAGCGCTGCTCACAGCGGCAGACACGTGCAAGCCGTCGCGGCTGCACCGGCTACTTCGGTTTTGTGGGGTGAGGTAGCATATAGCGAGCCCGGTGTGTTGGCGACGGACTTGAGGAAGGCGACTGCGCGCGGACGGAGCAGCGCTGGACTACAAATCCCATACCCAAGCAAAGCGGCGCCTGGGAGTTGGGATGGGGTGGTGGTGCGGCTTCTTAGGATGGACAGAATGAACTCTTGCCTCGCCAAACGCTGAAGGTGCCGGCGGGGACCGTGAGCGACGTTTGACACAACGACGCGATCCTGGTTCACGCGTACAGATATAAATCACTTGGTTTTCGCAACGGCAGGCGCTGACTTAAACTGGCGAATGAACGGAAGGACGCGGCCACAAAAAATGACTTGCCTAACTTTTTGAACGGTCTGAAAGGCCACGGCTTTCCGAGGATAAGTTCGCGGTTTCCTATTCCAGATCTCAGAAATAGAATCAAACTAATGCCTAAGCCGTTTCTCAGCAAAGATCGCAGGCTGGGAGCCCATTCACAGTGCTGAGTTGAAACATTTCAGTTGGCTTTTCCCATGCTGGCTATGGAATCATAAGATCTGAAATCCTAATAGGAGGCCAACAGGTCAGGGAAGCTAGTTTAGATATTTATGTTTCAAGTTTATGAATGGGATCAGTTTAGGGAAGAACATAAGACTGAATCTTGAAATTGGGGGGGGGGGGAGATGATTTTACAGTATTTGGAAAATAAAACTAAGGAAACTGCAAAAGATAGAGTTTAGTAAGCAAGGATCCCACAACAGGAGAAAGTATGGGGGATATGCTCAAGTTTGGGTAGGAATTCTTGAAAAAGGAAATAGCATATAATAGCAATGTGAGAAGGCACATTGGGAAAGACAGCAGAAGTGCCCAGTGTGGCCATGTCACAAAAGAATCAATCTGAAAACAAAAAGAACAAGCACAGGAGGTTAAAAGGCAAAGAAAAATACACACTAGGACTGCACAATGCTTCAGATGGTGCTTTGCTTGAACAAAGGTTTGTGTAAAGTATGCTTTTGAAGTTCTTTCACAATTTGTGAAGAGGCTGGGAAAGAATATTAGACATAAACAACAAAGAAGTGGGAGTGGGCATCCATTATAAGGTGGCTGATCTATAAATGGCAACTAAGTCCAGGCAACAAGAAATATCTGAACAGATTTTAGGACAGCGATCAGATGTCAGCTTGAATTTATCCAAAGTGGATCTCGTCAGACTTTTATTTCACTTTTATTGGATAATTTTCAATATAAAATGTGGGAATATTGTACAGAAAAAAATACCTTTATTTCAACAAAGTATTTGACAAAGTACCTGATGAATTTTGATTAGCCAGCTCATTAAGTATTATCAGGTTGGATGGCATGACAATGAAATGGATAAAAGAAGACAAGGTGACTCAAAAAATCACATTTAGTGTTCATCAGTACTTCCTCATCAAATGAAGAGAGGTATGAAGAGAAATGCCATAAAGTTTAGCCTGGAATTCTGAATCGTTACTAATGATTTAAATTAAAAGAAGAGGACCAGATTATTAAATTTGCAGATGACACAAAACTGGTGAGAGCAAAAGAGATAAAATTATATGATCTTGAGATTAGAAAAAATTGGATGAAAGTAACAATGAACCAGTGCAGAGACAAATAAAATGTTCTTAATAGAAGTCAAAAGCGTACAGTAGGTACAGAATGGGATAGGTCTGACTTGGCATAGCACTTGTGAAAAAGATCTTGGAATATTATAAATAGAACATTATAAATAGAATATGAGTCAGAAGGATAGCTACAAAATATTACTACAAAAAAGTTGATGCGCTGTTAACAGAAATTACGTTTTCAAACCACAGGAAGCAAGTGTTTAAATTTATTTCGCATTATTAAACTCCACTTTGAGAATTCTGTCCAGTTCTAGATACTACATTGTAAGAAAGTTTCAGTCAAAGTGGAGTAGGTATGGAAAGGGGCAAGGATGACGAGGAAAGTGGAAACTAAGTCAGATGAAAAAAGTTTTTAAAACTTAGATATTTTTAGCCATGAGAAAGAAAGGCTGAAGGAAGTACTAGTCAGGTACTTGAGTAATATAAAACCTGAAAAGATGAGACACAGAAGGTCAAGATTTTTTCTCTTACCCAAAGGGCTGAACTCAGTCTTAAATGATTGGAAGGTAGATTTTTTGGGATTGCTACAGAAAAAGTCCAAACAATATGAACAATTGAACCAATTATCCAGAGAGAAGGGGAAATGCCCCTCATTTAAGTGTTCAAGCAGAAGCTAGATAGAAGCTATCTATGAGGGTACTTTTATTTTGATTCCTACACAGAGCAGAAGGCTGGATTCAGTGGACTAAATATCTTCTTTAACTTTTTAATAATATGATTCTATGAAAGTTCACTTCTTCCTTGTCATTCTTTTTCTGCTAAATAATTATAGATTAAAAAAAAAAACAATTGTTCCCCATACCAGTTATTGACTCTGATACAGAGATAAGCAAGAATGCAGGATCTAATCTGAATCAGTCACAGGGACCAGAGATTTAGTTGTCTGAGCTTTCAGACTTGTGCTGGAGCTAGTGAAAGTATGTCATCAGCTGAGCAGGTATGCTACCAATGTAACAATTAATTCATCTGAATTTGTATGAACTGGCTGGTTTCTTAAGATGAGACTCCCACGTAATTAAAAGTATATTTACAAGTGGTAGCTTTTCACTGGAATGTTTAGTTACCATTTATGGTGTGGTCACAACATTTGACTAAACCTAAATATTTATATTAAATACCATGGACCTTTTAAGTAAGAGCTGGTATATATATACATACTTTTCTCGGTGGAGAAGAAACTGACAGGAAACTTAAGAATATATTTCTAAGACACATGTAATGTGATAAGCAGATATACTGTAGGAAAATTAAATAAGATGTTATTAACAACCTATTCTCCAAAGCACCTGAAGGTAGGACAAGAAGCAATGAATGGAAACTAATCAAGGCAAGAAGCAACCTAGAACTAAGGAGAAATTTCCTGACAGTAAGAACTATTAATCAGCCTCCAGAAGTTGTGAATGCTCCAACACTATAAATCAAATGTAAGATTTATTTTAGTGAAATCAGAGTTCAACTGCTTGTACCTCTTTTTCGAACCACACAGTGTAATGGACTACATGTTTTATTAGCTTTCCAAAGACTCTTCTCCTGAATTATGCATGGGACTCAGGCCAACTACTATGGTAGTGGTCAAGAAGAAGCAACCGTGTCTCTCTCTCCTGCCTGCCCTAATTATGTCTGCTTGGCAAAGAGCACCATACCTGCATTCTGTCACCTGCATTCAGTAGGGCTTCTTTGCTTTGAACCCAGATATTCTTAATTCAGTTTTTAGCTGTATCTGCACAACACACTGGACCATGCCTAGTCACTTGTATTTTAACCTAGGTATTTAGTGTGGCACCAGCTTAGTCTCGCTATAAAGATTCATGTTTTGGTAACTTCTTGTTAAGATTAATGTTGGTCACACAGAGCTATCCTGAAACTGGGTTATATGGACATTTTCAATCCCAATGCATAGTGTTGGTTTTATTCTATAAATTTCTTCATGGTTTTGAAGGAATATCTTTTCCTGTACATATTCCAATCTTAAAATGATATTTGGAGGGCTTGTTCTGGGTGGTCACCATGTTGAATGTAGAGAGATGTAATCTGGGATCAGGCTTTTACAGGAGTAACCCCCTAATTTCGGAATGCTCTCCCCAGCAAGGAATGTCTATAGTATCCTTTATATATCAAAAGTATATATGGAAGAATGAAACTTTTACTCTTGAGTGTATAAGTGCGTTTTTCAGACATTATGAATAGTTCACATACATACATACATACATACATACATACATACATACATACATACCAGTGGTGGGATTCATTTTTTTTTTACTACCAGTTCGGTGGGTGTGGCTTGGTGGGTGTGGTGTGGCTGGCTGGGCGTCATCTGGCTGAAAGATACTGTAAAATCTCCATTCCCTCCCCACTCCAGGGAAAGGTTACTGCAAAAATCCCCATTCCCTCCAGATCAACTGGGACTTGGGAGTCAGAAAATAGATGGGGGCAGGGCCAGTCAGAGGTAGTATTTACTGGTTCTCCGAACTACTCAAAATTTCCGCTACTGTTTCTCCAGAACTGGTCAGAGCCTGCTGAATACCACCTCTGATACATACATACATACATACATACATACATACATACATACATACATACATACATACATACATACATATTATATTGAGGAAAAATAACAAAAGATGAATGAGTTTCACATGGAAACTCAGATACAAGGATTCCACAGTTTTTCATAGCATGCTTTTTGATTAGAAAATATGGTGTGTAAGGCTTCAGCTCGCTTTGATGCCATTCTTGTACACATTAGTGGTAGACTCTTCATCACTGGAGGCTTTCAAGAGACCTAGTGATTGCCTGCTGGGAACTGCCTGGGGGATACCTGCATTGAGTTAGGTGACTGAATTAGATGAGCTGTAGGTTCCTTCCAAGTCATATATTTTATGATTCAGATTGAGATCTGTGCTGGTTCCTAGGGATAGTAGAATGCCAATATTGGTGGGCCTTCAATTGGATATAGCATTTATCTACTTATGAAATCATTCCTTTCAGTTTTTCTGCAGAAAATAACAATAATAGGATTTTGCAAAGTAGCTCGACAATCTCATAGCACAATAAGCATTATAATTCAAACATGGCAGGCAAAGCAAACAAGGATTCTGGAATTCTTTCCAAACCAATAAAAATAGCTCCACTCTTGGTCACATGACCAGGAAAAAGAAGGGAGAAAATTTAAAATGTTAGCAGCATGCTGATCTGCTGCCCAACTGCCTTTCGCAAGAGGATACATTGGGGGATTTTTTAATAGAATGTTTTGCTTTACAATCCCAAAGCAAATGTAGCCTACTTTCATACTCAGCTTCTCCCAATTATACACACCAAATTTGGTCTCGCCCCTTGCAGTGGTTCCTGATGCCCTACCAGAGGGCCAATGAAAGCAGCTCGAAGAGGAGGTGTTGGTCTCCCCGAAGGTACGTCAATCCCTCAAGTGGTGGCTGTCTCCCACCTTGGCAAGGGGCACTCCATTCAGGGAGCCGGCCTGTCTCACCATCACCTTTATGGCTGGGAAGCCCACCTCATAATCAAATCGCGCAGGGCAGGTGGTCTTCAGCCGAGGCCTCTCACAGCATCAATTGGGTAGAGCTGAGAGCAGTCAGCAGTCATCCATTTCCACCACAACGTTCAGGGACATCACGTGAGAGTGCTAACAGACAATGTAGCAACAAAAGCACACATTAACCGCCAGGGGAGCACTCGCTCCAGATTCCTGATGACAGAAGCCGACGCCCTGGGTTGGTGGGCGGAGAAATACCTCCAATCAATACAAGCAGAGCACATCTCCGGAGTAAGCAACATCCAGGCGGACTACCTAAGCAGGGCCAGGATTGACCACTCAGAATAGCGACTACATCCACAACTGTTCCACTGCCTGTCCCAGAGGTTCGGCCGTCCACTGTTCACCACTCCGGCCAACACACACCTTCCCAGGTTCTTCACAAGGTTTCACGATCCGCAAGCTGAAGGAGTCAACGCCCTGCACTACCCATGACCGCAGGGACTGTTGTATGCATCCCTGCCATTGCCTTTCCTTTCCAGAGTCATATGGAAGATCCTGTGGGAGGAAGCAGAGGTCTTACTTGTGGCCCCATTCTGGCCCAGGAGATTGCCAACCTGATGAGTCTCTCCATCGACCCTCCTTGGTGGATTCCCCCGCATGAGGTCTCTCTCAGCCAGGGGGCGCTTCAACATCCGGAGCCCCAGTGGCTACAGCTGGCCGTCTGGCACTTGAGATGGATCTCCTGAGCAGGGGCAGTCTCTCTACCAAGGTCATCCACACCATCCAGGCATCCAGGCAGCCTTCCACGTCACGGATCTATGACGCCACCTGGAGGTCATTCAACGCCTGGTGCACCTCTCATGATGTATCAGCGACTTCAGCTACAATCCCTAAGATCAACTCCTGGTTCCACCGGGCCCAGGAGTTCATTCTCCCAGATTTTTGTCCACATCCCAGACACCTGAGGGAGAAGCGGTGGCACATGCTCGATGTCTGTAGGACATTCCGCGGATACGTCAAGCAGACAGCTGTGTTTTGGTGTTTATTTCCAACCAGCTTCGCAGGGCCGCAAGGTTTCATCCTCTACCATTGGACAGTGATTGAGAGCCTGCATTACCCTCGCTCATGTTCTTCAGTCCAAACCTGTGCCTAGCCACATCACAGCACATTCTATGAGAAGTGCAGCCACCACGGTGGTCTGGGCGACACAAGTGTCAATCAAAGAGATTTGCAGGGTGGCTACTTTGACTTTCTTATCTCCATTGGTTCGGAATTACAAATTGGACAAATTTGCTTCGGCGGAAGGGGCTTTTGTGAGGCGAGTTCTTCAGGGCATTCATACCAGCGGAAAGACTCTGAACGCGACTGCTTCCTGCCCTAGTGACTTTTAGCTTGGGTATGTCCCTTGCTTGGATTCTCCAGAGCAGCGCCCTGGAAAATGATCATTGTCTTACCTGAAGGGTTGTTTTCAGGGCACAGAAGGAGAGTCCAACCCCACCCTGGGGTCTATTTCCGCTGTTTTCCATGTAACATTCTGGAGTGTCCGTTTGGATATTGTTTTGACATTGGATATAGTTCTTAGACTTGTTGTTGAACTTCTCAGCGTGCAACAGTTCCACACCTTCATTGAAAAAATCTGAAGATGGTCAGCACCAGAGGCGTGGCTTAAAGTTTCAATTCAGTTCTGGGCAGATTGGCTGTATTTAACCCTTGTTTGGACTCTCCTTCACAGGGCTCTGAAAACAACCCTTCAGGTAAGACAATGGTCACTTTAAATCAACTGAATACTCTGGATTCTCACAATAGGCGAAGTCATAATAAGTGGCATTTACCAAGCTTAATATATTGTCTGACTATACCAGAAGTGGGTTTCAGCCGGTTCTGTCCAGTACGCACATTGAAAGAATTCAGCCTTCCCGTACCGGTTACAGCACTGAAACCGCTTTGGTCGCATTGACCGATGATCTCTGGAGAGCCAGAGATGGAGGCTATGCGTCCATCCTGGTTCTCCTCGACCTCTCAGCGGCTTTCGATACCATCGACCATGGTATCCTTCTGCGACGACTGCGGGAGGTGGGGGTGGGCGGCACTGTTTTACAGTGGTTCTCCTCCTACCTCTCAGACAGGTCGCAGTCGGTGTTAGTGGGGAGGGAGAGATCGTCCCCGAGGCCCCTAACCTGTGGGGTGCCGCAGGGCTCGGTTCTGTCCCCCCTGCTATTTAACATATACATGAAACCGCTGGGCGAGATCATTCGGAGGCACGGGATTAAGTACCATCAATATGCGGACGATACGCAGTTGTATCTGTCCGCCCCGTGCCAACTCAATGAAGCGGTGGACGTGATGAACCGGGGCCTTGAGGCTGTTAAAGACTGGATGAGAGCTAACAAACTGGTACTCAACCCGGAAAAGACCGAGTGGCTGTTGTGTTTTCCTCCCAAAAATTTGGCTGACGTTCCATCGATCAGGCTGGGGGGGCAAAAACTGTTCCCCTCAGACAGGGTCCGCAACTTGGGAGTCCTCCTGGACCCACAGCTGAGTTTTGACCACCACTTGTCGGCTGTGACCAGGGGGGCATTTGCCCAGGTTCGCCTGGTGCGCCAGTTGCGGCCCTACCTGAACCGGGAGGCTCTCACAACAGTCACTCGAGCCCTTGTGATCTCTAGGCTGGAATACTGCAATGTGCTCTACATGGGGCTGCCCTTGAAGAGCATCCGGCAACTTCAGCTAGTCCAGAACGCGGCCGCGCGAGTGATTATGGGCGCACCACGGTTCGCCCATATTACACCAATCCTCCGTGAGCTGCGCTGGCTACCTGTGGATCGTCGGGTGCACTTCAAGGTCTTACTTACTACCTATAAAGCGCTCCATGGTAGTGGATCTGACTATTTGAGAGACCGCCTCCTGCCAATCACCTCCCTGCGTCCCATCAGATCGCACAGAGTAGGCCTCCTCCGAATTCCATCCGCCAGTCAGTGCCGACTGGCGACTACGCGGAGGAGAGCCTTCTCTGTTGTAGCTCCGACATTATGGAACAACCTCCCCGTGGAGATCCGTACCCTCACCACAGTCCAGGCCTTCCGCACAGCCCTCAAGATCTGGCTATCCCGTCAGGCCTGGGGATAGGATTATTTCTCACCCCGCCCGAATGTTGAATGAATGTTGTATTTTTATGGTTTAATTTCTTTTAATCACGATTCTTTTTTTTCAAGTCTTGTCTTGCACTCCCTTCCCTTCATTGTTGTAAGCCGCCCTGAGTCCCCTCAGGGAAAAGGGCGGCATATAAATCCTTAATAAAATACTAAAAATAAAAAAATAAAATACTACCGGCCAACGGCCTGAGGGGGAGCAAGTGATGGCGGTGCAGGGCAGCTGGTGGCGGCTGCTGCAGCTCCTGGGCTCATTGTGGGTAGCAGGCAGTGCCACGATTCCCCTGCTGGCACCACTACCACCACTCAGCATCAGCACCTCCCGCCCACGGAACCGAGGTGGAGAAGAAGATCGAAAGACGTGGAGCCACAGACTCCCCCCCCTTTCCCCTGCCCCACAGCTCGCCTCCTTGGGTGTGACCAGGGCATGTGCAGGGTGAGTGGAGTTTGAAATCAACTTTAAAGTGAATGGGGCTGTTTGTGACTAAATGGGACAGAGAACATTGAGGAATGCAAGGGAACATGGAGGTAATCTAGTCCAACCTCTTCCCAAGGCAGGAGTCCTTCCTTCTCTTTGAGAGCTGTCAGTGGCAGACATGAGGGAAATGGTGTGTGTATGAATGAGAGAGAGAGAGAAAGAAAGAAAGCTAGAGAGAAACAAGAAAGAAGGAAGGAAGGAAGGAAGGAAGGAAGGAAGGAAGGAAGGAAGGAAGGAAGGGAAAGAAAGAAAATAAGTGGGGGAGAGAGACACAAGAAAGAAGGAAGGGAGGGAGGGGAGAGAGAGGGAGAGAACTTATGATCACAATTGAGCCCAAAATCTTGGTTGCTAAGAGCGTTGTTAAGTGAGTTTCACCACATTTTCCAACTTGGCCACCCGGTAACATAACTGCCAAGCCACTCCCACCCAGTCACATGACCACCAAGCAACTCCCACAAAACAGGCCACACCTACAGACTAGGTTCTAAAAAAATTTGAAATCCACCACTGGAATATACTGTAATTGTTTGTCTTTCAATGGTTTAACTGTGTGGTATAAAACCAGCTGTGGAGCCATATACTATTTTGGCTGGTTTGGGCAGATCTTTGGGCTAAAATATAGTTAGCAGGTCTCTGATTTAGTATCTGTTCTCAAACACAACCTACGTGTTTTATGCAATGTATGTTCTCACAGTTCTGTATCATGAAGAGGATATTTTTTCTTGGTCCCAACTAAAGAAGAAGAGAGTCAATAGAAGGTCACCATTTTACTTGAAAGAATGGTAAGAAATGTTAATGGTTTGAATGCTAACGTTAGCTTTTTTGTTATTTCAGATCTGATCTGAATATGCAGCTCTCCTTCCCATCCCACCCTTGATGATAGCACAACTGTCATGTGTCTGAAACATCTGGAACACACTGATATTGCTAAAAGTTATTTGCATGCACAGTCACACAGCATGTCTAGATACTTTTTTTCAAGTCTGTTTTGCAAAAGAGAAGGCTACTAGAAATAGCCTGCTAACACAAGGGACCTGTTACTATGGTAAATGTGAACCAAGTGAGGCGAGAGAGCACAGAATAAAAACAAGCTTTGGATAATTGCATGCAACATCCCACAGCAGCCCTACAGATATAGATTAGTAAAGTGCAGAAACTGCCTTCAGAGCTAAGGAGGAATTGTGACGATAATATCAACCTTATTTAGTTGCAAGGGAGTATGGTGGAGAAAGAAGGAGGAGGGGAAGCACTTTCCTGTTGAACTAAAATTCGCTGGATGTCTGAATGCAGTCAAGACTGGAAACCAATTTCTCTCTTTACAGATGAGTTTTTCATACAGGGTGGAAGTATTCTACCTTACAGACTAAACTTTATAAAGCCAATACAGTAGATTAAACAAATATTGCATGGACAAAACATAGCTATGAATGTAGTAGTGCTAACTTTAATTTAACATCCTTTTTAACCAGGATTAATAACTCCAAATTCAAATAGGCTTCTAAATTAGTTGCATATGCATGGCTGCCTGTCTTTCAACTGTCTATCTTTTTTTCCATTGCTGTCAGTCAATCATGGCTATCATCCCTGACTGTATTTAGTTGGAAGAGGAAACTGTAAAAAACACCTGTCTTAGAATCAAGGTGCCACTCTTTTCTTTTCTTCCAAATGATTAAGTTGACAAGGGCACAAATACGCTACAATAATGTTCTGAACAGTCCTGATATTTCCTGATGCCTTCATGGACACATCTATGCTGTTTTCTTGACCACAAGTCAGTCAGAGTGAGCAGGAGATAAGCAATGCAACACACATTATATAACTGTGAAGGTGAACCTATGGCACATGTGCCGGAAGTGGCATGCAGAACCATCACTCCGGGCATGCATGCCAGCCATCGCCCGTTGCTCTTCTGGGTTCTGGCACGTGCATGCATGTTGGCCAGCTCGTCTTTGCACCTGCCTGCCTGCATGGCAGAAACCAGAAGACCAAGTGACCAGTGGGCATGCGCACACCAGAAATGGAAGGTCATCTTCCCGATGCATGCTTCCAACATTTCAGCATCCCTGTGGGCACGTAGGCAAAATCTAGGCACTTGGCAACCAGCTCAACTTACCTGTTGCAGCATCTCGTGGTGATGTGATCACCTTTCGCAACCTTCCCTGCTGGCTGCCCACAAGCAAAGTCAATGGGGAAGCCAGCAGGAAAGGTCACAAGTCAATCCTCTAAGTTGCTTGCACTCTTTCCTCCCTGGCAGGAGCCATCCCTGCTCAGCTACACTCATGGCACACTTAATGGGCCACTTGTGCACCTTCTCCTGCCTGGCAGCAGCCAGCGCTGACTACCTGCACATCCACCTTGCAACGCCTGGTCTCACTACACTGTGCCATGCCTCATGCCATGCCTTACCTACTTGCTGGCCTACATGCAATCCACATGGCAATCACTTAACAATCCACAACACTTTCTTAAAGAAGGCAGCAGAGATTGCCAGGATTGTTGTCATTAAGTGATGCAGTCACATGACACTGTACTTTATGACTGCATTGTTTAGTGATAAAAATTCCAGTCCTAATTACCCTTGTTAACTAAGGACTATCTGCATGGCATTTGCATCATGAGGTAATGAAACACATAAGACCACCTGTCTCCTTAGAGCTTGAAAATCAATCAAGTAATGGTAATGTTACATCAGTAGACAGCACTGTATCACTTTACCTCTGGTTTCAGGTTGATGCATAGCTAAAAAAAGGGAGGGGGGAATTCAGGTTACATGGTTGTACTAAAGTAAAGAAAGCAGAAAAACTGTTCTCTGTATTTTCTTGTTTGCTCTCTGATGAAATTAGCAGAGAACAGAAGAGAGAATAGTCTTCTACCTTGAGATCCTGTATAAGCCTCAGTTAAATCAGTAGCGCCATCTACTGTTCTTATTATATATTTTGCAATAGGGAAAACGTTATGCTTCATGTTGTTCTATTGACCATTAATTATTTAATTATTAGCACCAAGCAATGGAGCAGTAATATTTATAACTCCACAATGTGAACAGAGAGACAAAATTAAAATCTTGTTATTGTAGCATGGGGTCAAAGGGAGGACAAAATAATCAGATCAAGAAAAAGACAGAGAAATAGCACAATCGTGAACTATTACTTGTCTTGGGGCTGCAACCAGAGAGGGAGGAGGGATTATTGCTATTATTACATTACTATTTTAGAGTGGGTTACGGTTTTAGCACAATTGTATAAAATCCTATAACATTTGGCCATAGGGATTCATGCCTCAGTATCGTCAAGACTGGATTTCTGTAATGCCTTTAATGTGGGTCTGATCTTAGGTTTGGTCCTGTAGAATGCAGTGGCTGGGATGCACATATAAAGGTGCACATATTAAATCAGGACTAAATCAGGACTACTGAGTAAGACTGAAGAAGTTGTTATTATCACAAAAATTCTTCCCAGGATTGTTATCAGTAATGGGATTCAAATTATTTTACTACTGATTCTGTGGGCGTGGTGGGTATGGCAGGGGAAGGATACTGTAAAATCTCCTTTCCCATCCCACTCCAGGGGAAGGTTACTGCAAAAATCCCCATTTCCTCCTGATCAGCTGGCACTCGGGAGGCAGAGAATAGATAGTGGCGGGGCAAGTCAGAGGTGGTATTTACTGGTTCTCCGAACTACTCAAAATTTCCGCTACCGGTTCTCCAGAACTGGTCAGAACCTGTTGAATACCACCTCTGATTGTTATACCAGCAGCCTTTGGATACTTTCATAGAATAATTTGAAAAATCTATTTAACTGCATAGTGAGAGGAAAAAGAAAGCCACAAGTGTCCAACACATTGATAAATAAACAATGTCCTTACAACTTGATAAATACGGTAGATGCTGAAATAATTCATACATTTTCTGTATGAGTCATTCATAGACTGTTGTTGGTTGTAGAATCTTGACTGTGCATAGGATTAAATGAGTGATCTGAAGCCATATGGAAAAATACCCTCTGAAACAATGGTGTCAACATCGTCTCCATATGCAGCCAAGATATTGCAATGGAGTTTATGAGTTTGAACTGGATAAATGTGCCATACTTACCATCAAAAATGGAAAAATAGTGAAAAATGAAAAATCGAGAACATCTATGGAAATAGCATCAAAAACTTGGTGAAATTCACTACAAATACTTGTGCATCCTTCAGGTTGACAACATCAAACATACCTAAGTCAAGAAGGTTAAAAGTAAACAGATCATGAGAATAAAGAAGATCTTAAAGTCCAAACTTGGTAGAGGAAATAGCATCAAGGCAATTCATACCTGAGCAATTCCAATCATTAGATGAACAACTGAAACAGTGGATTGGTATCAAGCAGAATTAAAAGCCCTAGATAGGGAGACCAGAAAAATAAGGACCGTGATGTCAGGCCTGGAAGCCATCTTCAAGCCTCGCAGTCTTATTTTATCGGGAGTGTTACTTGGAACCCTGACAAGTGAATCATGCCCTTCATCCATATAGTAATGTTGATAGACTCTATTTATCAGAGAAAATGGTTTGGCGTGAAATGTTGCAAGTACCCCAGAGAGTTGAAGAAGATAAAAGAGGATTGGAAGAATATCTGAAGGATAGTGAAAGAAAAAGCACTGAATGAAGCTAGTACGTCATGAAGGCTTAATGAATACTGGAGAGACTAAACTGGCCTACAAGAAAGACTAAACAAAACATGGCAAGGCAAAGTATTACATGGCCTGTATACAAAAAACTAGCCAATTGATAAGAACAAGGTCTGGCAATAGTTAAGAGCAGGAAAGTTGAAGAATGAGACAGAGGGATTCAGAGGGCTGCACAAGACCAAGCCTTAAGAACAAATGTATACAAAGCCAGAACTGAAAAGGCAACAATAGACAGCAAACACCACCTTGGCAAAGAAGCTGAAGAAACAGTGGACCACTTAGTTAGCTGCTGCAAGAAGATCACACAGACTGACTACAAACAAGGGCATGACAAAGTAGCCAAGATGGTCCATTGGAATATCTGCAACAAATTACATTTTGCCTGCAAGTAAGAACTGGTGGGGCTACAAAACAGACAAAGAACAAGATACAAAATGAAGAACCTAAAGTACTCTGAAACTTTACAATTGTAACATATCAAACTTAAGGATTATTGATAAGAAAGACAAACAAATATGGATAATGGACATTGCAGTACTTGGAGACAACGAAAGAACTGGAGAGAAAAAAACAAAATGTAAAGACCTACAAATAAAAATAGAACAATTGTGGCAAACCATGTAGTTACAGGTGCCTTTGGTGAAATCCCAAAACACCTAGAGCACCACTTGAATACCATCAGTATTTACCAAACCACCTTCAATCAATTGTGAAAGACAACTTTACTTGAAACAGCTTACATCCTGTGATGATACCTTTAACACCATAAAACAAAATATCTGCCTCTTCCAGATCTTTGAAAAGTATTTGAGGTGGATAAAAATGTGTTCTGACCCCTCCTCTGTCCAGTAACAAATGCTGAGACAAGCTTCACTGGAATTTCACAGCACTTTAATTAACAGGAAACATAAACTTTAGTGGCTGAAAGCCCAAGCATAAACAAACAGATAAGAACATTGGCAGCAACTCAGACTTCGACATAGACAGATAACAGCTTCTCCAACGTTATGAATGAAGTTGAATCCTGCAAATCAGATTCCTCCCCGAGTCCCTCCTTAAATACAATCTTGAGAGGAGCCTAATTACAACCAGCTGAGTCCAATTATCTTTTGTAACTGTGTAGCTGTTTTCTCCATCGATCTGCCTGGCGTTGCCTGGCATCCAGGACCACCTCCCTTGTCTCCTTGTCACTACTCCAAGGCCTGACGTCATGAGCACACTCCCTTCGGCTCTCACCACTGCTCCATGCCTCAGGTGCCTCCTGGTGGCCAACCAGCCTCTCTGCGCCGTGCTCCGAGTCGGAACCCTGTCCAGGGTCCTCCACCTCTTCTAGAGCCGACTCATAAGACCCCTCGCTGTCAGAGTCTGTTTGCAGCTCCAACGGCTCCTGCTGGGCCACAACAAAAATGTATAAACATGTGGCTGACTGTGCAACCAAACTTAATATGCATTGACAAAATTTCCATCTATCAATTACAAAAGAACTTGGATCACGTGCTTGGATCCACACCTATACCATGCTGATATATTACAACATCCTAGGTTCCTGGGAATGACTTGATGTATACGAAAGCCAAACTCAGCTAAAGAACTGGCTACTGTGATTTCACATTGCTGGTTATAAAATGGATGGATGGATGGATGGATGGATAACAGACAGACAGACAGAAAAATTTTCATATCTGCCCACTCTATTAGAATTTGGGTGGATTACAAAATCCAAGTATTTAGAAACACACAAAGTTTTGTCTCCAACTATCTTGAAAATAAAGGTAGAACTTCAACAAAGAGGTTGGAGTCATTTGTCTGAGGCAAAGTTTACTTTCCCAATAAATACATTGGCCTACTCCAATCTTTGGCAAACTGTTTTTAAAACAGTTCTGTAGCTGCTTTCATGGACTTCTAGAATATCTTTCTAGGAAAGCCTGAAAACCATTAGAAGTGGTAACAGATACCAGGACAGAAATAAAAAAACTAAAAAGAATTTGGGCTATTTATTTTTACTCCTGGTCTGCAAAATTAAACTTGGGTTTCTCTTATTTATTGTGAAAGATAGGCAAGAAATATGTTCTTGTAATCCTACTATCCCCATTTATTTGTATACATTTCCTTCATTCATGTGCATGTTCACACTTATACCTGCTATCTTGTACATCTTTGACAAAACAAACAAACAAACAAGTGTGTGGTGTCAATTTGGAGAAAAAAGCCCCCGGGTTAGAGAAAGAGGATTCCAGAATTCTTGTCTCCTTTGATTCCAGATGGTTAGCTAGAAAGCAGTTTGTATGCAATTCAAATCAAGACAAGAGGAGATAGGATAATTATTGTTAGTTACATGAAACAATCATAACACAGTTTAATCAAGCAATGTACAGTGCTCTACAAATATTACATTTTCCTGTCTTAATATTATGGATCATTGAAACCTTAATGTACTTAAAATATTGGAATATATATTCTACACTAGGTTCTCCCCACTATTTAAAGGAGAAATCCAACTGTAGACACAATGACTTAAAAAATGGATTAAATATCAGAAAACAAGACCACCCTGATGGTAAATATGAGATTTGCGGTAGGTAGAAAGAAAAAATAATAATAATTGTTTGCAAATATGCTATTTTTTCAGTTCTGCGACCTGCACTATCATGGTTTAGGAGCACTGTTTTGTAATTATTCCATTCCTTCCTGAGAGTGTAATTCCAGTTGATGGCAATGAGCAGAGGTCAGCTGGGGGTTTCCCTCGTTTGGGATTCTGCAGAGTTTGGCTCTTTTACAACTGTTATTTGATATCTCCATGGAGTCCCGGAAGAGGTAATCCACTGATTTGGGATAAAGTGTTATCGGTATACTGATTATACACAGCAGTGGTGGGTTTCAAAATTTTTTGGAACCTCTTCTGTAGGTGTGGCTTGCTTTCCGGGTCCACTGGTGGAACCTCTTCTAACCAGTTCGGTAGATTTGACGAACCGGTTCTACCGAATAGATACGAACTGGTAGGAACCCACCTCTGATACACAGCTATAGATTTCCACCTCAGACCAGGCTGGAAATACAGTAAATGTCAACCTTGTGACTGGAACTAGAAGATGTATAGGAATAAACTGAAGTTGAACATCGAGTCAATGTCACTTTTATTCAAAAACCATCTGGCTTTTGTAATGTTCCTGTTCTACTTCTGGATGGAAGAACACTTCCTCTGAAGGAGCAAGTCCATCACTTGGAGGCCCTCAGAGACCATTGGCTTTGCCTTTATTTAACTGGTGTGCCAATTGCAGTCTTTCCTGTAGCAATAGGCCCTGGCAACTATAATTCACACCAGGGCTGACTACTGCAATGTTCTGTTCTTGGCAGTGTTTTGGAAGCCATGACGGTAGCAATGTTATTAACAGGTGAGAAGTGAATTTTTTTTAGTTGTCACTGCATTGCTCTCCATTAGGTTTCTATTTCTAAGTACGAGTCAAAATAACACTTAGCAATACCAATAGCACTTAGACTTATATACCACTTTATAGTGTTTTTTACAGCACTCTCTAAGCGGTTTGCAGAGTCAGCATATTGCCTCCAACAATCTAGCTCCTTATTTTACCTACCTCAGAAGGATGAAAGGCTCAGTCATCCTTGACCTGGTCAGATCAAACTGCTGGGGGTAAACAGAGTCAGCCTGCAATATTGTATTCTAACTGCTCTACCACAGCTCATAGTGGCTTAATCTTCTACAAAGTCATATATGGCTTGGCACCGGTATTTTGATAGCTATCTCTTTCAGATAGAACTAATCTGTGTGATTACTGGATTTCCTGATTTGGGATGTAGAGAGTTGCTCTGAACTTCAGGATTTTGGTGAGAGAGGGGAAGAGAACAGATCTTTTAATTTCTGCTTCTATGGAAAAGTCTTATGCTAGAAATTTGAATAGTGCCCATCTGGATGCCTTTCAAGAGGATGGATGGAGTTGTTTTGCAATGAATTACTTGTTTAGGATGCAATTAAAGTCAGGGTATTGAAATGGATTGATTCTGTAATGTTATGGCCTTTTAAAAATGCAATTTGTATATCTTTTGTTATAGGTGAATACATTTGTTAAGTACCAGGAGTTCTCATAGAGTAAGCAATATATGCTTATCTCAAATAAACAATACGTATAAATGCTTTTTCACATGTGCTCTGTAAAATGGGCATCTAAACTGTTGCCACATGCATGACATCACTGAGTCAGGGCTTATTGCTGCTGCTCACCTCTGAAGATCATTTATGTAAGATGCGATATTGGGACTAGCTAGAAAGTTCTAATCATATTAAGGGTCAAACTTTCTATCTTATGCCTATATGTACCAAGAAGAAATGCAACTGACATCAGAAGACCCTATATTGGGCCTGAGTAAAGATAACAGAATAACAACTTTGGAAGGGACCTTGGTGGTCTAGTCCAACCCCTGCTCAGGCAGGAAACGCAGCTATACCATTTCAGACAAAGATGTATAAGAGTATACTTCTGGGCTGTATTTGTGTGGGTTTAAGCCTCAATTACTCCAAGAGTAGTGCTGCCAAATATGAATTAAGATGATTCACATTTTTAAAAAAAACTGTTTTTCTCCACATTCAGTTAGCACTCTATAGCTTTCTTTTTCATGAAATGAACATGGAACACGAAAAAGTACTTTATGCACTATGCAAAAGGTTCATTTTGAAATGCTTTGAATAAATGCATTGTTTTATTTTCTGTTGATTTTGTACACCATGCAGACAGGATGAATAACCTGTCCCTATTTTTAAAGCAAGTAAATAAAAATGAATTTAAAAAGCTAGGAAAAATAAAATAAGATGTTTTAAAGCACAAAACCTGTCCTATGATTTTTGCCATTTTTTAAATTTTTACTTTAATTATTTCAAAATACATATATAAAGCAAAGAACAAAAAGAAATAAAGCAATGCACCTACCAACAGTCTAATTTATTGTTACCGCAGCAAACAAAGAAAAATAAATGGCAAACAAAAGAATTAGCATTTTAAATTCATGTAATTCAATATCACATTTCTTTAATAAGAATATATCAAATTACAGAAAGATTTGTTTGTTCTTAACTGTTTAACTGTTTATTAAATTTATAGGCCGCCCAACCCCGAAGGACTCCGGGCTGCTTACAGAAACAGAAATTAAGAGAAATTAAAAACAGATAAAACACGACAAATTTAAAAAGACACAACATGCACCCAATCTAAGTGGGGCTGGACCTCAATCCAGAGGTCAACAGCCCCAGGCCTGCCAGAATAGCCAGGTCTTAATAGCTTTTCGGAAGGCCATGAGAGTGGGTAGGGTCCGGATCTCTGGGGGTAGCTCATTTCATAGGACCGGAGCAGCAACAGAGAAGGCCCTACTCTGAGGCGTCGCCAGCCGGCATTGTCCAGCTGATGGCATCTGGAGGAGGCCCATCCTGTGCGATCTTATCGGTCTTAGGCAGGTGTGTCGCAGAAGACGGTCTCGAAGATATCCGGATCCTAAGCTATGTAGGGCTTTAAGGGTGATAACCAGCACCTTGAATCGTGCTTGGAGACCAATAGGAAGCCAGTGCAGCTCGCAGAGGATAGGTCTAATGTGGGTGTATCTAGGTACACCCAGTATCGCTTGTGCGGCTGCATTCTGGACTAATTGTAGTCTCCGAACACTTTTCAGGGGCAGCCCCATGTAGAGCGCATTACAGTAATCCAGTCTTGAGGTGACGAGGGCGTGAATGACTGTTTGCAGTGCCTCCCGGTCCAAATAGGGCCGCAACTGGTGCACCAGGCGAACCTGGGCAAAGGCCCCCCTGGTCACAGCTGACAGATGATGTTCCAATGTCAGCTGCGGATCCAGGAGGACCCCCAAATTGCGGACCCTCTCTGAGGGGAGCAAATTTTCTCCTCCCAGGTTTAGAGATGGACTAGCTGGGCTGTCCTTAGGAGGCAACATCCACAGCCACTCAGTCTTGTCAGGATTGAGTGCAAGCTTGTTCACTCCCATCCAGACCCTAACAGCTTCCAGGCACTGGCACATCACTTCCACCGCTCCGCTGAGTTGGCATGGGGCGGACAAATACAGCTGTGTATCGTCCGCATACTGGTGGTATTTAATCCCGTGCCGGTAAATGATCTCACCCAGTGGCTTCATGTAGATATTAAATAGGAGGGGGGACAGGACCGACCCCTGTGGCACCCCATAATTAAGGGGTCTAGGAGTCGACCTCTGCCCTCCAACCAACACCGACTGCGACCTGTCGGAGAGGTAGGAGGAGAACCACCGTAAAACGGTGCCTCCCACTCCCACCTCTTCCAGCCGTCGCAGAAGGATACCATGGTCAATGGTATCGAAGGCCGCTGAGAGGTCAAGGAGCACAAGGATAGAGGAATGTCCTCTATCCCTGGCCCGCCAGAGATCATCGGTCAGGGTGACCAAAGCGGTTTCAGTGCTGTAACCAGGCCTGAAACCAGACTGAAAATATTATGAAGGAAACATATTGTATCACTTATTAGTATAAAAAATAGCTTTTTCAATTTGATAGTACACATTTCCTCAGTTCATGATATTCATAGTAGCAATATTTTTCCACTCACTCAGTAGAATTATTTTGACTATTCCCCATAACAGATATAACCAAAGTTCCTCAAAACAGTCAAATTCCATGATTTTGAAATACTACTCAAAATAGCATTCACATCTTTAACATAAAAACATCTATTAATTTACTTACATATGTAAATATATTTTGGTTGGTTGCACAGCAACCTAGATGTTTAAACTGGATTTAACATTTTTACTCACTTATTGAGTCATTATTATAATTTTCCAAAAGTGAACCAATACTGAACAAGTCCAAATCTGATGGATTAACATACAGCGGTACCTCGGTAATTGACAGCTTTGAAACTTTTCAAATTTTGTACTTGATACATTTTGTCTGGGTATTCATCATTTGTTTAGTACTCAATGCACAAGCTAGAACTTGTTGGTATCAGTTGCCTTGTTACTAATACATTATTTCTTATGGGAAAAAATGTTTGTACTCATTGCATCTTCTGGAACCAATTAATGACGAGTACTGAGTTATTTCTATATTTTAAATTATTTACAGGGCCAATAAAGAACATTTCAAGTCTATAATTTTTGAGGCATTCTTTGTAGTATTCATACTCTCGGAATAGAATCTTTTCATGAATTCATTGCAATTTCAAATTTAAAGAAGCAACTTAATATGTATTTTAAAATAGAAATATTCCATAATGTACTCACAAGTATTAGCATCAAAATCCAATACTTTTGCAAGCATGTCACAGAAAGCTGAGAAAGGTTTTGGTATCAGAACAGAATTTCTTGCATTCACTTTATTTTTAAAGGCATTCAAGCTCCTGTTTTTGGAATTACGATAGATGATTTTAAGAAGCAGACCTATCATTTACATGCTAATCTTAAAATATGAACTGTGGCTTTCAGGATGTCCTAGCATCTTTTATTTTCCTCAGAATGGTTTTTTAAAAATACACATAAAGTTGATTAGAGTTCCTTATAACTCAAGACAGACTGATTACTTACTTGTAAATCAACATTGTTACAAAAATGAGCATTTATTTTATGTTTTGTGATATTATAGCTAATAGCACATATAAAACTAATGAACAATTGTTGAGGTTTCTATAGATTTGTTCTTTCCCTCTAGGAAATGTGAATTACTGAGCTGGACTCAGTAATGCCCACATGGCTATTAAACCAGATTTCTGGTTCAAAGAATTCTCCTGTAATTCTCCAGTAAAGATGGAACTATCATCAGAGAACCAGAAATGGACATTTGAAGCAAAACCGATTAAGATTTTCATTACCATTCATGATTTTCATCAGCTTTCAATGTCTAATGTATATTTTACTCTTTAAAAATCTATAAGCCCTGTACGCTGTTCTGCATTATATGACTTTGTTTAGAAGGGTAGTTTGCTACTCTAAGAGAAAAAATGTCACTATGATTGTATTACAACTAATTTAAGATTTTGAAAAAAAACAAAACCAAATGCGTCATTTTCAATTCCTTTTATATATTGTTCTATATGAACATTATGGTAATATTTCTATCTCTTTTTAAAACAGTTTTGCCTCTGCTTTAACAGAAACACTAACAGTGGAAAAGTAACATCTAAATTACTAAATGAAGGAAAGACTAAACCAGGCTAGTTTTATGCCTGTAGTACTCAGAGCTGGCACACCTGTAACACTGCTTGTCTGTTAAACTCTATTCTGTATGTAGGATTATTAGAATTGTTTTGAAAAACAATTTAAGTCTCTTAAATGTTAGTAACTTGGCATGAAGTGAGAACATTCCAGTAAATTCTGGAATATTCCCGGTGACTGTCATACACTGCTTGAATCAAAGATGGCAATTACCAGGATGTAGGCGTTATCTAATCCCAGCCTAGAGCTCCCTCTGTAGGATTGTGAAGAATAGAAATTGATCATTGGACTCAGTTGAGTCATTCTTTCAACATTTACATTCCTCCAGGAAGTGCAGAAGGGAGAAAGAGAGATTCAGGTGGTCTCAAGCCCCCATGACTCATGGAGATTCTTCTAAGCGGAGTTATTTTATTGTTTCATACTTATAGCCAAAGTTTGGCAAACTGAACTCTCTATTAACTGCATCTACTACATGGACTGAGTTGCCTTTTACTCCCCTGGAATGCACCTCTCCCTCCTAGAAATCCACCTCCTCACTACATTCCATCACAGGTTTACTCCTTGTGGCTAAACATTTCCATCACATAGCTTTTTGTCAGGAAATCCAAATGTTTACACATGAAACACTTAAGAAGTTGGGGGTAGGAGGAAGTTTCGCAAATATGTCGCTACTGAGAAATGAAAAAAAGTATTTCAGTCATTAATTACCAATCTACAACAGATCTAAGTATCTAATAATTACAGTTTTTCAATTGGTCCATCTATAGCAGCAGTGTGGCATACAAAGTGAGTTTCATTTGGTTTTTGTTTAGCATTTCATGGCCTCTTTAATTAACAGTGGTTAAAAAGACAATTTAATGAGAGGTGCAATTTATTTCCAAGGAAGGAAAAGCTCTATTTTTATGGAAACCAAACTAGATTAAGGAATGAACATTTTTTAATCCATGCATTGATTTTTACTAAAAAAAAAGATAAACATGGACAGATTTTTTTTATAACAAAAAAGATGGGTAGGCAAGAGAAATATCAGCCCCAAACGTACAGAATACTCCATTCTCTCAGTAATAGCTGAGACCACTTGTGGCTTTTTATTCCCCCCCCCCCCCGCTTTATTTTATCCTGAGGAAGTGGACAAGGCATGGGAGCGGTGAGTGCCTCCACCTGCTTACTAGACCCGTGTCCCTCCTGGCTGGTTTCGACCAGCAGGGAGGTGACACGAAGCTGGCTCCAGAGGATTGTTAACACCTCTCTTCAGGAGGGATCTTTCCCGCACACTCTTAAAGGATGCGGTGGTGAGACCCCTCCTTAAGAAACCTTCCCTGGACCCAGCCATCCTTAATAACTATCGTCCAGTCTCCAACCTCCCTTTTGTTGGGAAGGTTGTTGAGAAGGTGGTGGCCTTTCAACTCCGACGGACCTTGGATGAAGCAGATTATCTGGATCCCTTTCAGTCGGGTTTCAGGCCTGGTTACTGCACCGAAACTGCTTTGGTCAGGCTGACTGATGATCTCTGGCGGGCCAGGGATAAAGGACATTCCTCTATCCTGGTGCTTCTTGACCTCTCAGCGGCCTTCGATACCATCGACCATGGTATCCTTCTGCGACGATTACGGAAGGTGGGAGTGGGAGGCACCGTTTTACGGTGGTTCTCCTCCTACCTCTCGGATAGGTCACAGTCAGTGTTGGTTGAAGGACAGAGATCAACCCCTAGGCCCCTCAAATATGGGGTGCCGCAGGGTTCGGTCCTGTCCACCCTCCTATTTAATATCTACATGAAGCCGCTGGGTGAGATGATACGCTGGCACGGGATTAAATATCATCAATATGCGGACGATACTCAATGTCTAGACCCAGCTAGACAGAATGGATGGTGTGTTATTGTTAAAAACTATCTTTTTATTCCTAATTTTTAACTTTTTATCTTGTCTCTGTAAGCCGCCCAGAGTCCTACGGGATTGGGCGGCATACAAATTTATTAAATTTCAATTTCAATTTTCCTGCATAAAATAAAACTGACATACCGGTAGTCATTCTAGTTAAGAACACAAATATTGTGGGCAAGTATACACAATATTTATTATATTTAATGTTTTCACTACTGAAAACCTGTCAGTTTTTGTTCTTTGGTTAACTATACAAGAATTTTGGCTCTCATATTGTACCAGCCCCATCCCTGTAGTTATTTTATAATTCAGAACATTATACAAAGAAATAGTTGAGAATCTCAGTAAACTATGGGTTAATGTATTATGTAGATACAGCCATGCCTACATAAGCTGTGGGTAATGACTATGCAGGTATTGACTATTTTTTCCTAGTTAGGGCAGTAAGAAAGAGGTGGACTTAAAGTAGTCATGAGACTTTGAATGAGTCATTATCAGCTGAGCTAATTTCCCTTTGGTAACAGGAGCTGTAAAGTACAGGATTTATTTTCTTTTGAATCTTCTGGAAGACAAATGATGTCTTTGAATCTTCTGGAAGACAAATGATGACATACCGAGTAATATAGGCAGGAGGTCAAGGAAGAATTTTTTCTAACTGAGCTTTTCTCACTCACTTGTAGAAAATATGCCACCTGAATTCCCAGTGAGACTGTTTAGTTTACAAACTCTTGAAAGCATTTAAAAACAACACAAAAACAATATAACTAAAAACAAAGGAGGCGGAGAAAACAAATCCAGATGTTTAGCATGAAAAAAAAGAGCTTCAATCCTTGGCAAAGGCCAGGGTGAAGAGTTAGTCTTCAGGGCCCTTTAAAATAGCAGTTAGTTAGGAGGGGGATGTTTTAATGGGGGGGGGACTGCATTTCAAAGGTCAGGTGCTCCAACCGAGAGGATGTACTTTCAGGGTCCTGATAAATTACATAATTTAATCAAAAGAATCCAGAGTGTGCCTATCTTGCCAGACTCAAGTGGCCTGGCAGACACTTTGGGAGGCAGGCAACAGACTTTGTCATGTAGGGCAGGGATCCCCCCCCCCCCCCCCCAGGATCAGCACTGGGTTCTGGCATGTCAGAAACTAGGCTATGCAAACCAGTGAAGCCCCATCTGTGGGATGCAGGCAGCATGCGAAACCATACCCCTCCGGTCCACAGGAAAACCTCTCTCCATGGAACCCGTCCCTGCTGCCCAAAAGGTTGGGAGCCATTGATGTAGTGACCAGCACCTTGAATCACACCCAGAAGCAAGCTGGTAACTAGGACAACTCATGAAGCAAAGGGCCTGCGTGTTATATAAACTGGTGTTGAAAGAAATGTCCTTTTGGGTTCAGCTCCAAGTGGGGAAGAAGACATTGGAGACATGGAGGCTGCTTGGAAAGATGGTTTATTGTTGGACAGGGCCACATGGCTTGAGCCCTGTACAGAAAAGGTGATCACATGTTTCAATGTTGATGGAGAAGAAGAGAGAAGGGCTGAAGAAGGGGCTTGCTAGGCTTTTTATACCCTGTTTAGTCCCACCTCTCTGTTTCCTGTTCCTGTGTAAGAAATGTATTCTGATTGGTTGTCAGACTCCCATGGTGCCATGCAGGGGGCTACTCTCTAGGCTGTGATGAGTCCAGGTATAGATGAGTTCTCAGATGCCATGTGGAGAGTTGAGTAATATACCTTCCCCCTACAGCTGCAGTGAGGAGAAGTCTTTATTATGTAAAGTGGGCCAGCCTGGCCATCTTAATGGCCCATTAGCTGGGGATGGGCAGAAAGCTATAGGCAACTATTCTGTCTTTTAAAACATGTTTCTTTTCACATCCAGAGAAATATTCTGCCTTTTCATATTTCCTAGGATATTTCATTTTTCTGGGAGAGGGCTGGATGATAACTTCCCACACTGGAATACTACCTTTGGGTTAAACTACTCTTTAACTCTTGCTTAGTGCAAATATACTGTTTTGGAATTTTGCCAAAGTGAACACAATACTGAGAACAACTATTATTATTGCAATGTTTATTGAATGCCCGCTTTTCAAGAAAGACAGACCCTTAACAACGGAAAAGAATTTTTATAGAAATTAAAGGCTACAAGGCAGGAAATCGTAGGGATCTGATTTGTTGGCCAGTTTGAGAAGCTAGGCAGGTCCTGGTCAGCGTACCTGAGGCAAGTTCTATTGTTAGACAAAATGGTTATTTTGGAGAGCAGCAAAGCTGGGGAAGTTCATTGTTGAGGAAATTTGAGTATCAAAGTCAATTGATAAACAGATGATGGGGTTGCAATGCCTTTGTAAAGTTGCTAGATACAGGAGTCAATGCTGTTGTTGTTGAAATGGGATTTCAGGCAGTTTTATCTGGGATAGCAAGGGTCAATTTTGGTTTGATGGGCAAAGAGCATCTGGGTTTCATCCTGGTCATATCTAAAGGGGGTGAGGAGTGTAATCATTTTTGGTGCCCTTGAATCTATGTTGACTCCTGGTGTTTGCCTTGACAAATACTGGCAATGACAAGATTTTGAGTAGCAGTTTTCCTTGCCTCCTTCCTAGAGTTGCGAGACTGTCATGTCATTTAGCTGGCTTAATGCTGAAAAATGGATTACAACTTATGGTACCAACAGAAGAAAATATTTGTAGCTCAAGACTAAACCATAGAGGCCTTGGTATTGTTTTGAGTTTGGTTGTTTTGAGACTTTTCATTACCCAAACTAGGTGAAATCTTCAGTGCTAATAAGAAGTGGGGTTTGCTTTCATTTGTCATCCTCAATTGGGCTGCTTACTGTGAGCAAACAGTAAACAGCAGCCCAACCAAGGAACCAGCAAGGATATACATAATGGAGACTTGCTCCAAGCTAAATGGATGGACTGGTTCAGCACCCCAAATTCCTTCTACACGTGTTTTCTAGGCTATACTTTTTTTTTGAAGTTTTTTTAATTTTAATTGAACAAACACACAAAAAAAGAATCATCCTTCATTACATCTTATAGAAAGCATGTCGATTGGTTACAGATAACTTTCGTGCATTTCTTCCACAGTCATTACTTATAGTTCATATTATATACTTTAAATAAAAAATCTTTACATATCTTACTATCAATGTACCACAATTCTCATTTGACTACAATTATTTGAACGTGCTTTTACCTCAAATCATTCATACTTAAAAGACACAACCACATAATGGCATTCATTAGCTATTTCAAAAAATCCTCCCATAACATTACACCTTATGACATCTTCTAAGTAAAAGTCAATTAATGAAGTTTCTAAACCTTCCCTCCCCCCCAAACTCATTGTAGTGTTTACTAGGCTTTACTAGGCCTAGTTGGACCATAGAATTGAGGCCTTTGAACTATGGTGCTGGAGAAGACTCCTGCAAGTCCCTTGGACTGCAAGACAATCAAACCGGTCAGTCCTAGAGATCAACCCTGGCTGCTCTTTAGAAGGCCAAATCCTGAAGATGATACTCAAATACTTTGGCCATCTAATGAGAAGGAAGGACTCACTGGAGAAGAGCCTAATTCTGGGAAAGACTGAGGGCAAAAGAAGAAGGGGTCGACAGAGAATGAAGTGGCTGGATGGAGTCACTGGAGCAGAAGGCGTGAGCTTAAACGGACTCCAGAGAATGTAGAGGACAGGAAGGCCTGGAGGAACATTGTCCATGGGGTCACGATGAGTCGGACAAGACTTGCAACTAACAACTTATTGCCCAGTGAAAAGCAAAATAATCTCCTTTCCGGTAACTGAAGTGGCTGTTAAGAGTCTCTGCCAATCTGTTGCGGGTAGCGGGAGAAACTTTCCGCCACCAGTTTGGGGGAATGGGCGAAGGTGTGCAAGCCTTTTCGGCAAGGCCTGCAAAACCTTTCTACTCTGGCGCCTTTTTTGGGGGGGGGGTCACGGCGTGAATCAGCAAATCGGGAAAAGGAAGTCGGGCGCCCCGTGGGAGCGACTCTCGTTCCGCTTCCCGTTGCGAGGCTAGCGGGGGGCTCCCCCGGGCCTGCTCTCGTCCGTCCCCCCCGCTTCTCCCATAGGAAAGCGAAGGAAATGCTGAGTAACGCTCGCTCGAGGGTTCGTGGAAGGCTCGCTAGGCCCAACGTTTTGATTCGTCACCACCATCTGGCTGAAGGGGGAGGGGGGAAGCCGGGGCCAATCGCGGCGTTGCAACCGCGTCTCGTGCGGTTCTCTTGCCCTCCTTTTTAAGAGCAAAACCCAGAAAAGCTCCCTTCGGAGGGGGAGGGAGAGGAAAGTGGGGGGCGGAGAGTTGGCCATATGATCATCCCTTGGTACCTATTGTTATTATTCTCGCTTCGCCAGCGCCGGGACTTTCCCACCTGAACCCCGCCCCCTTTTCGGTGGGTTGCGGCGCCCATAAATAGCCCGGGCGGGTCGTCATCGGCAACCAGCGCTGAAAGGACGTCTTTCGTAGGGAGGTTGAAGCGTCTCTGCTCCTGCTCCTCCTCAGCCGGCCTGCCGAAGCGCCAATTGTTGCTGCGCCACAGAAACCCAGCGCCGCTGCCGTCGCCGCGATGGCTCAACTGACGATCAAGGCCTACCTGCTGGGCAAAGAGGAGACCACCCGCGAGATCCGGCGCTTCGCCGTCGACCTGCCCGCTCGCTACCAGCCTATACGGGAGAAGGTCGCCGAGCTTTTCCAGGGGCTGCTCCGCAATTCTGCCGCCGCCACGGGAGCCTTTCAGATGTACTATAAGGGTGAGCGATGGGCCGGAGGGGTGGCGAGGCTGCATCGATCCCCCCCCCCGTATAGAGTCTCCCTTGAATAGCATCTCTCTTGAGAGCGGCACCCCAAAGTCTGATATTTACTGGGGCTCTTAGCGCTTCTTTCTCTTCGGGTTAGGTAGGCTTCTAGTGCCAGGAGGTAAGAAATCCTAAATGCGAGTATCTATTTAGATAAAGGGTGGAAACCCAGCAATTTTCAACCCTTTAAGGTATACTTTTTTTAATGGATAGTTAGGCTGGAGCTTTTCCTGGTCATGATTGCGCAGCAGGAAACTATTATATTTTTATCCCACCTTCATTACTTTATAAAGTTGACTCAAGGAAGCCAGCGTGTATAATATCCCTTTCTCTTCCTACTTTCCTAGCAGCAACAAACAGGTGATCTGTGGCGTGATCTCGGAGAGAGTGACTGGCCCAAGGCCATCCTGATGGCTTTCAGGTCTAAAGCAGGACTAGAACTCAGAGTCTCCCAGTTTCTAGGCCAGCAACTTAGCTTCTAAATCAAACTTTTGCCTGAATTCACATACTAAAGTTTAGCTTCTAAACTAAGAGTCAGTACAAGTAGTCCTTGACTTACAACCATTTGTTTAGTGAACATTTGAAGTTTGAACAGCACCGGAAAAAAGTGACTTGTGACCATTTTTCACAAGACCGTTGCAGCATGATCAAAATTCAGACACTTGGCAACTGGCATGTATTTGATGGTTGTGGTGTCCCAGGGTCATGCATTTCCCTTTTGGGACCTGACACAGTCAATAGGAAAGGGAGATTCACTTAACAACCATGTTACTAACTTAACAATTGTAGTGATTCACTTAACTGTGGCATGAAAGATTGTAAAAGGGGGCGAAACTCACGTAACTGTCTTGCTTAGCAGCAGAAAGTTTGGGCTTGATTGTGGTTGTAAGTCAAGGATACTTATAGCAGTTTATAAAAACGTTTGTTGGTATAATACCCTGGTCCAAATTCCAAGCTTTAATAGGTGATCCACAAAGGACTAGAATAAACAAACTATTATGACTTCACATGGGCAAAGGAAACACTGTCATGTAGTGGTTGAAGGTCCAGGGCCCTTGGTGTGTGGTGTCCATTCTTTCTAAACTTTGCTGCCCTAAAAGTCCCGTTTCCTCCTCAGAACAGAACAAGCCTCCAGGTTTGCTAAAAGACATAAAAAATTATATTTCTTATTTCTTGCTATTGTACCGTATGCTATGCACAAATTCCAGAAACTCTGGCTTAAATTCTTAATTTTAAATTAAAACTAATTAATATAGTTTCGGGGAAAAGTAACTTCAGATGTTTGGGACTCTCCCCAAACCTTATTACAGATCTTATTACAGATATGAAGAAATGATATGTGTGCTAGAGAATGACCTTGAACTAGCTTTTAGCAAAAACTGGACAAAAGCAAAGTCATGTAGCTTTGTAACTTTTCCTTGTGAATGAAAGTATTCTGTTAGGTCAGGGGTGGGTTGCAGGCTCAGGAATTCTGGGAGTTGAAGTCCACAAGTCATAAAGGGGCCATAGCTCCCCACCTCTTTTTAGATGATTGGGGAGTGTAACTCTGGAAAGGCACTGGAATGATTACATTTCTCTTTATAGGAAAGGGTTGGAGCTTACATTAGATGTTTTCTTTAAATGATATTTTCATCCTTTCCACTATGGAAACCACTGCATCAGTTAATTTAGGATAATAACTACTGATTAATTCAAAGAAGAAATACTTTTTCTTCTTTGTCGTGTTTTGCATTCTAGTAGAAATCTTACTACTAGCTTTTCTAGAGAGTTTTTAAAGATAGAGTTATACTTGTATCACAATTTGCAAGGGTATCTGCGATTGAGCTTTAGTTTGCCATCCAAAAGCTACAAAAAGAACCTAATGCCTGCTTCTCCAAATTGAGAATAAAGATAAAAACTTTACTACCTAAGATCCATATAAAATGCTATTTTGAATTTTACTCTTTTAAAAAGCCTCTTTAAAGCTCATTGGAGTCTCTTGATTTTTTTTTCATCCCAGGTTTTTCTCCCAAATGCAGGGATCTGCTTTCCCCCCCCCCCCCAAATTGAGTGTTGATCCATTGGTTGCAGCTGGAATTGACCTACCAGCTTGTCACCTGAACATCATAATGTGGCTTGGGAGGAAATGACTGATCCAGCATCACCCAGCCTGCTGTTATACCTAAATCAGGACTAGAACTCTCAGTCTCTTCGTTTCTAGACAGGTGCCATAATCACTAGTCAAAATTGACTAGGTCAAGGGTGTCAAACTCACAGCATCACATTGCTGTCACTGTATGTTTCACAATGATTTTTCTCCTTCGTGGAGCTGAAGTGGATGTGGCCTGCATGACACATCAACCCACAGGCCGCCAGTTTGACACCCCTGCTTTAGTTGGAGTTCTTGTTATGGTCAACTGATTTTAGCCTTGAAATAGAGACTTGCATAATATGTTTTATGTTTTGCATACATCCGTCAGTAAAGAATTACAATTTAATTTAATTTTAATTTTGGTAGGTAGGTAGGAAGGCATGCAGTCTATAGATTGATTTTAGGCATGGCAGTGTTTTTGAGCCGTGGCGATTTTATGATGTGTGGACCTAAGTCCTAGAATTCCCTAGCCAGTGTGCTAGTTGGGGAATTCTGGGACTTGGGAGCCACACTTTGAAACATTGCCAAGGTAACTACTGGGGCAGAGTAAACTTATAACCAAAGGATATTTCTTCGCTGGTATTAAACGTAGATGCAGAACTAGAAGTAGTAATAAATTTTATAATGCAGTGATCCAAAAGAAACAGCTGGGAGGAATGATTAATCAGTGTTGTGTTTTGCTACTTTTAACTTATTCAGTATAAACTTTAAGAGTCAACACAATCATGTTTCCTGCTTCCTGTTGATGACTTTCTAGGTGGCATGTTATATAAGAATTGTTCAGACTATGATTGTATATCTTTTTTATCAAGTAGTAAATGAATTATTATTTACTTTCAGATGAAGATGGTGATATGATCGCTTTTTCCAGTGATGAGGAATTGAAGTTGGTTCCACCCTCTGTGAAAGCTGGAGTTTTTCGGATTTATGTTAAAGGTAACATTGTTTGTGGCAGTTGCCCTCTTATGCATTCTGGGCTATACGGTTGGTTCAAAATAAAGAACCTGCACTACACAGATTATTTTCAATTCCTAATCCTTATTTTATGGAAATATTTCAGGTTAAGCAGAAAGCAGAGCAAATTAAAGACAGTGGCATTAAAATGCAAGTAGTCCTTGGATAACAATAGGGACTGGAACGTCTGTCACTAAGTGATGTGGGCATTAAAAGATTCATGCCCAATTTTTTTGCTCTGCGTGTTAAGCAAATCAGGGTTCCCCCATTGACTTTGTTGAAAGCCCCCTGGGAATGGTGATCACATGGCTCTGAGATGCTGCAGCCATTATACATATATGCCATGTGCCTGAATTTGATTATGGGACTATGAGGACACTCTAACAGTCTTAAGTGTGAGGATCGGTCATAAGACATTTTTTCCAAATGTCGTAACTTCAAACGGTTGTGAAATGAAGGGTTGTAAGTTGAGGATTACTTGTACAGTGGCAACTTTTGACAATTGTTCTTGAAATTATAATTTCTAAAAATAATTTCTTGTTCCAGCTGCTAAGCCAAGCTAATTAGGACATTGTAGCTTTTCTATAGAAGCGATCTATAGCAAGAAGTAATTTGTTGATGTTAAAGTAAAGGAGGTGGATATTTTTCTTGCCACCTTACATTCAATCTTCATTTCCAATCTATACTCAGGAGGCTTTGAAATGGAGACAGTATTTTGAGAACTTAATTAGAATGGCCCGTGAATGATGGGCAATGAAAAATGGGTTTCACTCAGCTATCCTGGAAGAAATCAGCAGCAGCTGCCTTGGGAAATACAAAAAAAGCAACCATTAAAGTCTGCTCCTGGCATTGAGTAGGCACTGGTTTCTTTGTCTTCTAGTAGATATTCTACTATGACTGACATTAAGACAAAAATGCTATTAATTGCAATGAATCTGCAGGCATGATTTGAAGCAAAAAGAGTTTTAGTCACTCAAAGCAAAGAAGCCTATATGTGATATGAAGCAATTTTTTCCTGCCAATAAAATGTGTGGTTCACTTATCTGTTGCAGAATGAGTCATTTAAGAACGTTTTAAATTTTTAATTGCAATACGTTGAAGGCAGTTAAGTTATTTCAAAATGCTAAAACAACGTTTGCATTTTTAGGGTAGCTTCTTACACTAAACTGGACTGTTTTATAGGAATTTTTAAGAAGTGAAGGGGGAGGGGGGAGATGATTGAAAAAGGCTATTCTAGATTTCCTTCATGAGATATTGTTTATTCCAGACATTGGGTCTTTCATGGGAAGATGATCATATTCATAGGCAAAATTAAAAACTGATATGGCTAGGTTCACAGAGCCCACTAAATGGAAAACAAACAGTGCCTTATTGTGATTTGTGAACGTAAGACATCTATATTTGTATTATGGTAGGCATAGTCTTTTCAATATTGGGTACAATGAACCTGTGGGAGGGAAGGGATTAAACTAGCGATGGCGAACCTTTTTTGGCTCGCGTGCCATAAGTGGGGGGAGCGCAGGGGGGGTCATGCGTGGGCATGCCACACCCATAATGCAATGTGTGACACACACCCCCAGTGCCCATGACAGCCCCACCCATTTTTTGCATGCTTTTTTTGCCCTCCCCAGGCTCCAGAGGATTTATAGGAATCTGGGGAGGGTGAAAACAGCCCCCCCCCCCAAGGCCCTCCAGAGGCTTCAAGAGCTTCTCTGAAGCCTCTGGAGGGGAAAAAAAACCCTACAAGCAAACTGGAAGTCACTTCCGGATTGCTCATAGGGTCGTTTTTCGTCCTCCAGAGTCTTTGGGGAAGCCTCCAAAATGCCCCTGAAGCCTCCTGAGGGCTTAAACTGGCCCTACAAGCAAACCGGAAGTCCGTCCCTGAACTTCTGGTTTGCCTGCAGGGCTGGTTTTTTGCACTTTGGAGGCTTCAGGGAAGCTCCTCAAGCCTCCGGAGGGCCTCGTGGGGGGGGGGGGACGGGACCAGGGGACTGTTTTTACCCTCCCCAGGCTCCTATAAAGCCTCTGGAGCCTGGGGAGGGCAAAAAATGGCTTTAAAAAAGGCTGAACTCGGCTTGTCAGCACGCGCATGCATGCTGGCCAGCTTACAGGGCAACGCCATCTGGGAAGATTACAAATGGTGATCATGTGACCCCAGGACAGTGTAATTGTCATAAATACTAGTTGCCCAAAACCCAAAATTTGATGCATTGGGATGCTGCAGAGGTCATTAAGTATGAAAAAGTTATGTCGCGTTTTTCAGTGCTGTTGTAATTTTGAACAGATACTTAAACCAATTGTTCTAAGTGGAGGACTACCTGTTACAGTTTGATCAGCATGGCTATAGTTGAATAATAGCTTGTTTGTGTCTTTCAGAAAAAAAGGAGCTTAAGCATGTGAACCGTCATTCCTGCAACAAGGAGCATTCTCCAAACCTTGTGCATCCTAATGTGATCTGCGATGGCTGTGAGGGCCCAGTTGTGGGTGCCAGATTCAAATGCGCAGTTTGTCCAGACTATGACCTGTGCAGCACTTGTGAGGGGAAAGGTGTTCATAAGGAGCATAACATGATCATGTTTCCAAGTCCATTCCACCAGCTTGAGGTATTATGAAGAAAGGCATATATACAATGATACTTGTAAAAATTATAGTCATTTTGTGGTTTATTTAAAAGCTGCTGTGGCTTAAAAACATTTGTTTACCCTTTAGTGGCTTCTTCAAGGTCGCTGGCTTCGTAAAATGAGACATGATGCTTGCTCCTTTCCCTGGTTGCGTGGTAGGGGACACCCACGTTCTGCCCATCAGCACCAGAATTCTGGCCAGGCACAAACTAGTACTTCTGCTCAAAGTGATGCTCCAGAGCGTGGTAAGAATTAAAAGTTGCAACAACAAGAGGCTTTAAATGCAAAATAAATTAGCAAAAATCTGATACCTGTCTAAAATTGCTTCCCTGCAAATGCTATGTTTATATAAACTTCTATATCTTAAAAAGTATCTTAAAATTATGTATTTAATTTTATACATGCGTGCATGCATTCCTCCTCCAATTGGGATTGATAAATGCATACAATTATTGTCTTGAATAATTCTTATATATGTATCATTTATATTTTTGCTTTATAAAAGAAACCACCAGCAATGAAGCTCAAGACTCCAGTGTCAACTTCCTGAAGAATGTTGGAGAAAGTGTTGCTGCATTCCTGGGTCCACTTGGTAAACGATTCCTTTCACTGTATATTTTTATTTATTTGTAAAATTTGCTAACTGCCCACCTTATCACAAGGTAGTTGTGGGAGGTTTAAAACATTAAATATTGGTTTTTATGTCCCTCTTGTGGACTTCCCAGAAACCACACTTTTTACTGATTTGGCTCTCCCAAATAATTTCACCCAAAATATAGACTACTATGGATGAATTATGTAAAATATCAGAAGTAGAGTTTTTAAAGGTACATTATCAATTGTGATCATATCCTTTGAATATTATCATTAATAAATTAACAGTGATTAAGCATACTGCAACAATGTGATGAACAAATAGTAACTAAACACTTGAAACTAATGGATTAATGTGTAATATGGGAATGAGTTAGCACTCCTGCATCAAGTACTAGAGAGTATCGGATGCACCACCCAATTGATGTAATCTAGTTACTCATTTTTATATTCTCCCAAGTGATGGTTTATTTGGAAATATATTGCCTATGAAATAGGGGTGGATGACAGAAGAATTAATCTGTAATTTTGAGACAAAATATAGAACTAGAGTAATGAACACATAGACAGAAAATTAGTGATGTCCATGAATATACTGCAGTATGTCATTAACATAACCTGTGTCAACTGCTTTTTTAGGCATTGAAGTGGATATTGATGTAGAACATCAGGGCCAAAGAAGCAAAGTATCACCTACACAATCTAGTTCTGAGAAGAGCTGCCCCAAACCTAGCAGTCCTACTGAGCAGACCAAACCAGAAGCAAAATCTGAAAATAATCCAGACATAAGTGATGCTCTTGCAAACCAAATGCAGGAGATGATAGTCTGTTCTCCACCTACACAGATGGAAGAAGAGAATATTTTGTCACAGGTATAAGAAATGTCAGTTTTGCGCATTCAAAGATATGTTAATTGGTGCTCCAAGAATGATGAAGCTGTTGGGATATTATAAACATTTTAACCTGCAAGAGAAAAGTAACTTGTTAATACTTATTAGCAATAAAGCACACTTCATTATATTTAATCTGAAGTTTATTCATATTAGACCTTTGTATAAAATGGCTGAATTGCCCTCAGACGGGCATGGAGTGAAGCGGAATTGAATATCCAAGTTCTCTGGAACACTTCCTGCCTGAATTGCAAAAATTTTCTTGTCCTTAGATTCTGGGAGGTGTGATATTTCTGCATATGTTGTAGGATTTAGATATAAGGTAGTCTGCTTCTTTTGAATAATTAGTAGAAAGCAAACTACCATTTCTTGATACAGTTGTAAATACAGCTAGTAAAAGTGGGCTTGCTAACATTTTGTTATTTGTATATTCCAGGAACGAGGTGAATCCAGTGGTAGTTCAGCAGGAGATGAAGACTGGACCCATTTATCTTCAAAGGAAGTAGATCCTTCAACTGGTGAATTGCAGTCCTTACAAATGCTAGAGGAAGACAGCCCAAGATCTCTAAATCCCGTCGAAGCTCCCACTAATGCTGGACCAACAGGCTTGCGAGAAGCTGCAATGTACCCTCATCTTCCACCCGGTAATAAGAACTAGGCGGGATCCAAAACTATTTTATAGAAATTATTGTGTCCTAATAAGCATGGATACAAACTAAATCCTAATAAATATTTCTGTAAAAATACTATTAAGCATTGGCAGAACTATAGCAGCATAATATTTTTAGGCTTGCAGTTCAAAAATAACTAGTTTGCTTTAGTGACGAGTCAGTGTGCTGTGCATGAAATCCTGTCCAAATGGTAATCTGACTTAAAGGTCTAACACCATGTCTACTTTTATAAATCACAACAGCTTTATAGGTCACCTGACACTTTTATTGCCTAAGTTATGGAATGGTAATATAAGCATCTTTTAGTTAGAAAATCAATTTAGGAATATTTGAAAGACCCACTTTCAACCTGAAATTTTAAATTTATATGGCTGATTATAATCTGATTTGTTTTAAGCTTTGCATTTTATATAAATCCTGATTATGATTATTAGATTTGAATGAGATGGATTGTTCTATACAGTGACTTTTTTAAAAAAAGACAATATTGGCAATAATTATTTAATTAAATTCAGGTGTGGAATTGCAAATTTTAGGTATGTGATTACAATTTTTATGGGCCAATGAATATGACATGTTGAAATTCAACCTGTTTACAGAAGCAGATCCTCTTCTGATTGAATCCTTGTCCCAGATGCTCTCGATGGGATTCTCTGATACGGGAGGCTGGTTGACTCACCTGCTGCATTCAAAGAACTACGACATTGGGGCAGCCCTGGACGCTATCCAGTATGCCAAGCAACCACCCGCTTCCAAATAGCTCTTGTATAACTCATAGTTCTTAACACACATTGTTAAAGCCTCTTTTTATACCTTTCTTCTTTCTGTAACGATCTGATTGTAATTCCATATTCATAGATAACATTTCCAAAAGTAGTTCTTTCTTATGAACCGGGTAAGGGTTAATATTTACACAAGAAATAGAACTAGTTTAAAGTTATGACAGGTGGTCTTTTACCGTCAAGTTGTGGCAATGGCACTGTCGGAGGACAAGGGTATTTTGCTTTCAGGTTGGTAGATCTTCCATGTTTAGTCACCATCATGGAGCCATGTGATTGTTAGACATTTTATTTTAGTGCTTCTTTATTGAATTTATAACAAGTTTGTTTAATTAGAGGTATATCAATTTATTAAAATAGGTACCAGTAATAATAATAGCTTTTCTAAGCTATCAATTGTTCAAACATTTGATTTTTGTAAAAAGCCTTTGCTTTCCATGCTTCTTTATAATGGTCCCATTAACAATACAGCATAGCTCTACTGATAATTAAAGCCTTTTTGTGCCATGCCTAAAATAGTATGACTGGAATATAATCCACTTTATTATTCAACATTGAAATGTCTGATTTTAAATGCAGGCCATATTGCTATAATTTTAAACCATCTCAGTGGAAAAAAATCAGCAAATCTCACTGTAGAGCCTTAAATATCATCATCAAAATCCTCCCCTGTGTAAAAAAGACTTCCATAAAGGTTTGATTTAACGGGAGTGCAAGACCCTGAAGTAGTGGTAAATTCTGCAGGTTGTGCCTTATCTTGACAAGTAGCCAAACCTGCAGAGTATTTGCTGCTTGTCCCAAGGTGATCAGAATCTTTTGCTCTGTCAAAGCAGATTAATACATTCTGTTGTGGTTTGAGATGCCAGTTACCACACCCAGCACTAGAAGTGCTGGCTCTTTCATCACTTGTGCCTGCAGGATGTGTTTTGTCTGATGTCCTTTGCCTTCCACCTGTCTTGTCAATATTATAACTCTTGTCAGATAAAAGGAATTTATTCCATTTTGAAAGTCCAGTTACTTTTGATTCTGGCTGTTGATTACTTCTTTGTAGCACATGGTCTTCAGTCACAGGAATTGTACTGTCACATAAATCATCTTTGCAGCTTTTTACATTAACCATGGCTAAGTGTCTCCTATCCTAAAATAAAAAATAATTGCAACAATGTCAATTCTGACATGCTAAAAGGAAAACCATCTGATAGTTATCGTTATAGTTCCCCGAGCTTTCTTATTCTACAGCCATTTCACTTCTGTGATGGTGATTGCAGTTTGAACTGTAAGGATCGTGTTAATACCATAGTAGCCCTCTAGAATTGTCAGGCCCATCAGGGTCATTGATCGGTGTTCTCCCACAAATTTCAACTTGGAAAGCTCAACATTAATTACAAAATGGAAAAGGTGTTACACTAGTTACATAGTAGAACAGGGGTCCCCAATCCATTACTGGGCCATGGTCTGGAACCAGGCTGCGGAAGTAGCAGGCAATTGTGCAAGTGTGTGTGCAAAGCTCCATATGCATGAGTGGCGGGTACGCAAATGAAGCTGCATATGCATGCACTTGCCTGGAACCATCCTCTCTCCCCCTCCCCTTGCTGGTATGCAAAGCCGGAAAAGTTGTTCAAAACATCCTCAAAACATTCAATAGTGGGAGATCTATTATATTTCAAAGGATAATCTGAGAAGTAGATCCATACATATTTATTAAAAGGAAACCATGTGTTAGTGGAATTCCACCCTCCAAACTGCTCTACTAGTAAATTCTAATACTCAACTAGAATCTGGTATTCTGTAACTTAAATCCACTACTTCTTGAGTGGTTAATGCCAATGTTATCCAGCAAATTTCCATAGCTGAGAGCAGACTGAATTTGGCACTCTGCATCACCGTTAAAAAGACAGGAATACAAACCAACCTACATAAAATACTTCAAAATTTCTTGCAATTCTTTGCCAACAAAGAATTGCAACACTGAGACACCTGCCACAATATGTAGTTTATATTTTTCTAATTCACAAACATCAGATACTCTTACAATCACTACTGTAGAAGCAAAGGAAGTTTTCTATACATTCACTGGCAAAGGAACTCTTGCTAGTATGTAAGAATAATTTCTATATACCCTTGATGGTAGCCTTGATGTATGATCAGTTGTTTAGCACCCATTGCGGTTACAACCAATCCTTGGAATTCTAGCTGTCCCAGCAACTTTGCAGTTACATGTTTGTGATCAGAATGCTTGCTAGCTGTTTCACATGACCGCATGGATTGGATTGGAACTGGTCTTTTTAATATAGTGGTGGTTCTCCTTTTTATTAGCCATGTCCAGAAGATGTTGTTTACCACTGTTCAACTAGTTCACAGATGTTCTGATTTATTTCGTCAAGTTGTTCAACATTCATATGAAACTGGAGGCAAGCTCATATTAGGTCATCTGTGGCTTTGGAGTACACTGATCACACCCATCTCTACTCTTGCTTACATACAATTCAAGAGATGCAAAGTAAATACTGCCCAAGTTCAATAATAGGCTGGATGAAGGAGAACAAGCTGAAATGAATCCAGATAGATAGAGACAAGCAGGATACTGGATTTTTGGATTAAAGTTCGGACTGCTTTGGATGATACTGTTTAAAATATTGGAGCAGAATTTGACCCTCAGCTGTCACTTGGTTTATAGGTGGTGGTTTTGGCAAGATACATCTAGTGCCAGATATGTTTCTGACAGACTTCTCTAACCTAGAAATAAATGAACATTGAAGGCACAAGTCTTGAATTTTGATTAATAAGACTTATTAAGAAAGATGTTAGTTATATACAGGGATTCCAGTTTCCAACATATGAAGGCAATTCAAAATCATAAGCTTGGGTTTTTTTCATCTACCTTTTCAACAAAGGAAAGAGGAATCATAGGGATGGAGGTCTTCCAGTCCAAAAGGTGGCTCAGTGTAAAAATCCTCATGTCACTCTGGACAAATCTCTTTTGGAAAATTTCCTCTAATGGATATCCTGTGACTTCAGGAGGCAGAATGCTCCACTGCTTAGTATTTCTCAGGAAATTTCTTGTTTCATTTTTTGGATTGTTCACTGTAAAGCTACTTATCTGTTGGTTCTTGTCTTAAAATGGGTGTTTTGGAAAATAAATCCACACTTCCATGTGATTTCCCTTCATCTTTGGAAGGCTACTATCATCTCTTCCCTAGGCTAAATAGTTCAAGTACTGCATGCAACTCTGGAAGATTCATAACGTTAAAACAATGTGCTGGGCTTCATACACAAATATTTTAAAAAAACAGCACCAAAGAATAGTTAACAAACCGCTCAACACAGCCAAGAAACAGGTTCAGTCACACACCCGAGATCTCAGGCTCGGACCCAGAACCAGGTCTTTAAAATCTTACAAAAGGCCAGCAGGGCAGGGGCCAACCTAATTTCAAGAGCGGTGATAATTTAAATTTAATTTAAATGTAAGCACTGTGGTCTTTCGGGGGCCCACTAACCAACACTTCTTTGCTGACAGAATCCACAACATGTTATGTATGTCCTGCTGGACCAGAACAGATAGAAACAATAGGGAAGAGAGGGTGTTGTAAATAAACCAAGCCCTTAGTCATAAAGGGCTTTCAAAGTAACTACCAGCACCTTGAACTGCTTGCAGAAGCAAAGTGGTAATCAATGCAGCTTGTAAAGCCATGGTGTCACATGTGCTGAAAAACTGGCACTATTAGATGCCCATGCTGCCACATTCTGCATTAGCTGAAGTTTCCAAATGCTCTTTGGGACCTGACCTGTATAGATCATGTTGCAGTAGTCAAATTTTCATGAGGGTATAAAGGACTGTGATTGGGCCCTCTGTTTAAGATAGATGCAACTACCATTTCTTTACTATTTTTAGGATTTAGCCTCCAAGTCCATGGCCATCTTCATTACTCTTTTGCGTTCTTTGCAGTTCCTCAGCGTTTTTATATTGTGATGACCAAATCTGAAAACAATATTTCCAGGTGTGGTGAGACCAGTGCAACATAGAATAGTATTACCACTTCCAGTGACCTTGATAACATACCTCTATTATTGCTGCTCAATACAGTATTGACCTACAGCACACTGCTGGCTCAGGCTTAATCTGTGGTCAACCTAGACACCCAAATCATTCTCACAAGTACTATTGGCAAGCCAGGTACTCTCTATCTTGTCTCTCCTTAGAAGGCAAATCAACCCACATTTGGATATTGTTCACACAACAGCTGTTGGATTTAGCATGAAATTCACTGTCCATGTCCCTTCTTGAGCTTGTGAGATTTGCTGAGCACCCACATCTTTGTTATGCCCAATATTAACTACTGGTACATGTGAAATGTTTCTTGAAAAATACTCAGAAATTGCTTTTGGTACATCACGTAGCAACCAAACTGCAAATTGGTGCAAACTACAGGGATTCTATGATGCCGGGCCTTAAAAGTTCTAAACTGATTGTCAACTGGGCACAATTTGCTATTGTAGGTGGCTTAGAATTAAATTAACCAAGAGACCCCCCATTACAAATCACTCTAAACCTGTTGTTAACAGCAGCAGAGCCCTGTTTGAAGATGTTATCACTTTGAAAAACTTGTCTTTCTCACAATGGCAGAGGAAAGGCTCTTCCTTTGTCCCCAGGCTATAGAACTTACTTACTTAGAAGCTGCTAGTGGCCCTATTCTCTTAGCATTTAGCAAATCCACAAAGGCACATCTTTTGACCATTCTTTAAGATTAAACTACTTATTTGATGATTTTTTAAAACCTGCATTGTTAAACATTCTGTTTTTTAAAAAATTATTGTAATGATCATGACTGCTCAAAAAATCAAAACAAAAAAAAATCAAATCATTTTTACTTCATTTAAGAGTTTATGATTTTATTCTTTGTAATTAATGCTACTTCTAAATCAAAGTCTTACCTCCCAGTCTGTTTTTTCTTTGATGTTAACAGCCATATTCTCATCAACTATTGGTCCTGATTCTTCTTTACACCTAGAGGTAGATCACATTTAACTACTGTAGATAACTGTACCTTTATATACATATGGAAAAATAAAAGCAAGCTGTCAATTCAGGAATAACTGGTGTTTAAGTGTACAAATAGGAACAATGTGCACTGTACATGCAAAATACTTATGATCTTATGTTTTTAGTAAGGGAATAAATGAAATTTTTGATCCTTGTAATGAGAAGTTTTAGTGATTTGCATAAATTCTGCCAAGCAAAAGGAAATCTGCACCAAATTACAATGACACTAAATTTACTGCACACAGAATAATGTATATAAATAGAGATAACATTTGCATGATTATGTCATGTGTGTTATATACCTTATCCCCTAGAACAGCCCCCCCCCCAACTTCCAGGCCTCAGCCCATTACCAGGCCTTGGCCTATTCGCAACTGGGCTGAGTTTGTGTACATGCGCATACGCTGGCCCACCACTCACACGAGTTGAGCTATGTATGCTTGCTGGCCCACTACTCACATGGCATGGTTCCCCTTCTTCCTCCCCCAGCCAGGCCAAGCCGCAAAGGTTGGGGACTGCTGCCCTAGAATAGCTATGAGCATAAATATAGAAAAAAGAGCAATCAAAATGTTCATACCGTACCCAAGTTTGTTTTCAGGTGTGTGATCCTGTTCTCCTTGCAGCAAGTTTAGCTTCTGCACATGGCGTCTGCAATCAACCCCAGAGCCCTGGCCGAAAACCTAAATAGGTTGAAATCCCATTAAAATACTATTTCCCTTTAATTTTTTTTTTAATTTTTTAATTTTCAGAACAAACACAACATCCTTCTTTACATGCTGTAGAAAGTGTATCAGTTGGTTACAAAAAGACTTTCGTGCATTTATTCCACAGTCAACAAACATAATTCATATTAACTCACGCATTTTAACTCAAATATTTATACATGTCACCATCATCATATCTCCATTTTCATTTGACTATAATTGTTTAAGCATCCTTCATCTCCCTATCTCATACCCTGTTTACCTGAAAATAAGACCTCCCTGGATAATAAGCCCAATTGGGCTTTTGAATGCATGCACTAAACTAATCCCTCCCCTGAAAATAATCCCTCCCCAAAAACATTGCAACACAGCAGCAGCCATGAGCTTAATATAATAATAGTATTAACTTTAATAAAGAAACATGAGTTGGGTTATGTACCTTTAGAATTGACTGCTTTTCATCACATATTTTGCAATTCCATTTTTTGCCTTTTTTAACCTAAAAAAGAATTTTAAGTATAATTACTATATTTGTATTAATAGTTACTCCAATTACTGTTCAGATTGGGTTTAGGATTTCCAAAGACAAATGTTCATTGAATTTACATATGGACGCAAAAAATGGTCTTTCCCCAAATAGCTCTAAATTTACAATCTATTGACAAAAGTATAAGTATGATCTTTATTGTCATTGTACTTAAATAAAACAAAATTGGTTCCCTCAATCTGTAAAATATAACTCTACTGTGCACCATAATCTGTCTAAATTATGCAAATTAAATATACTTATTTAGCTGATATAATTTATGCTAAAGTTAAAATTATGTCATGTGCATCAGAAATGTTCATGCAAAAAAAGTTACATTTTAAGTTTTTGGTTAAAACTGTACCAACTTTGTTACTTTTTCTTAGCATAGATATAATTTTTTATTGTTTTATATTTTAAATATGTGATTTTAGAGGGAATTTATTACATGTATTATTATTATTACTTTAAACATTTCTTTCAACATACTATTAATATGTTTAACTTTTTTCACACTTTGAGATCCTTTTTAACAGTCAATGTCTGTTAGAAATTTCTTAACTTTCTTCTTAGTTTGAAGTGTTCATTGGAATTACAAAATCAGAATAAATTCAGAAATCTCTACAATTTAAATCTGCTTTAAATATATAATAAAATGGGATCAGCATACTTCTGTCCATAGTATTGTCACTACACAGCATAACTCAGCAGGCAGTTTCATCTGGATGACCTTTTTGGAAGGGTCATATTTAGTTAACACTTGGATAAGAGACCACCAGGAAATCTCAGAAGGCACTGACAAATCATTTCTATATTGTTAGGAAAATTGCATGGACCAGTCTGTGATTTTAACAACTCAGAGATTTGAATTTTTTATGGGGTGTTGTATATGCATTCCGGAAAATATGCTCTTATGAGAAAAGTCATTTTTCAATTAGTATCTCCAAGAGATTCAGCCAAAGTACCTTCTTCTGTTACATAGAAGAACATATGTTACATGGTAAATTAACTTGCTGTCTGAGAGACAATCACTAGATAAGTCCACGGTCATCCCTTATTCAAGTTCTGTTAATTGTGGAATAGGGGAATGGATGTTCAAGGCAACTGAAGGGCCGCAGATTGGGAAAGGCTCTGTGAAAGTAAAGCTGATGATTGTATGCATCAGGCTATTGCCAAGCAAAAAATCCTCTAATTCCAGGTGCCTCTCATTATGAAGATCTGCCCTTATTCAAGAGCAAAGATAGGCAATTATGCCCCCCCCCTTCATGACCTGTGGACTTCAACTCCCAGAATTGCTGCCTCCCAGCAAGGCTGGCTCAGGAATTCTGGGAGTTGAAGTCCTCTGGTGGCAAAGGGGCCATAGTTGCCCACCCTTGCTCAAGAGCATCACAGTCCTGCAAATGGATGCTCTTTCCACCTACAATTCCTATTACCCCACTTCCCAACCTAGAGTACTATTTTTTTCTTTAAGGAAATAAAATATTTGTGCTATTATAATAACCTGGTAGAATTTCATTTCCTTGGTTCGGTTCAAACGAGCCTTTTATCCAATTCAGAGATAGCCTTTTCTGTTTACAAATTTAAAAAAAAACCAACTATCCTGTTCTACAGCCAGTCTCTCACCTGGTGCACTTGGAAGATATTACAGGAACAGCATCTCAGCACCTGAAACTGCTGAGCCATCAAAAAACAAAAACAAGGGGGATTGTTTGAGGCTTTCGAGCGAAAACAAAACAAAGGCAACTTCCTTCTTCAGAGACCACACACCAATATTGTGTCGCAAGCCAGTCTCTCCGCTGCTCCCACGTCCGGACCTGCTTCACTTCACTTCTCTCGGTGAAAGATTTAGGCGGGAAAACGCGCGACGCACTACCGGCGGGCTCTTCCCCCTTGCACACACCGGCCCTTTGTATTGGTTTAAACGCGGGGGGGGGGGAGAGGGAGAGAGAGAGAGAGAGAGAGAGAGAGAGAGAGAGAGAGAGAGACTGTTTTGATTGGTTTAAACGCGGGGGGGGGGGGAAGAGAGACAGAGAGACTGTTTTGACGCGATCCCACTGGCTGAGAGCGACGGAGCTCTTCAAAGCCCCGACGAAACTCAAAGCGCTGTTGTGTCTGCGCAGGGCAGATCCGATTTCTTGCTTTTCGGCGTTAGTGACGAAACGGACTACCTTCCCGCGCTCGTTCTCCGTAAAAGTGGAGCTTTCTTAAAGTCAGATTTATTTGGAAAAACGCGTGACTGATAAAATAATATTTATAGCTTAAGGTTGAAATGAGGAGTGTTTGCTGCTTGGGTCAATTTCTTACCCTTCCCAATATGGACACATCTTTTGACTCATTCTTTTGGAATCATCACATTCTACAATGTTACATTCTTCAGCATAGAAATGTTTGCCAAATAATTGTTAAGCATCTTGACATTAACAACCACACATTTGAGGGGGCGCTTGGTGCTCTCAGCTTGTTTTCTTGCAGATGTTTCATTACCCAAACTAGACAACATCAACACTGTTATTATAAATTATTACTATTATAAACTAGTAAATTAGTAATATCAGATGTTACTAGTTTGGGTAATGAAATGTCTACAAGAAAATAACCTAGGTCAAAGCACCAAGGGCCCCTCAAATGTGCAGTTGCTAATCTCAAGATCTTTAACAATTGTCCTGAAAACATTCTATACATTGTAGTGGTTATACCCCGAAGAATGAATAAAAGATGTGTCCATATTGGGGTGTATGGTAAGAAACTGACATCAGGATACTGCCTGTTGTACTGTATCACAAATAGGTAGCTATGGCTTTTGAGAGAATGGCTTGGGCAGCCAGGTAACAGATCATATGGTATTACAATTATTATCTCAGATATAAAGTATAACTATTAAGTAATGCTATTCATAGGGTTGGAATGTATATTTGGGATGAGAGCAGCATCCTTGTTCCAATTGTTTGCATGCAAAAATGATTGCAGGAGACAGCTATGAAGATCTAAAAGGAGTGGGAAATCCAGACAAATCTTCCAAAGTAGTAGCAGCCCAACTTTTTTAATCTTGTGAAATATCAACAAAAAGGTTCTTAAAACATTGATTGATACATGGATGGGTGACCATCAGGAAGCTACAATGAGAAGTTGTCAAATGTTTATCCTTATCTCAGATAATAACTGCATAAATGTCTATGCCAATGAATGAAGAAGTGTTAATGGATCTCTTCCTTCTGAAAAGCACTTTTGCAATTCTCAAAGCTGGCCCATGTCATTAAATAGAAAGTAAAGAGTTGAGTTGAGTTGAGCTTTAGCCTAATTAAGTCATTATTTAGGTCTGCTTTTGCAGAGCTTTTGAAATGTATTTGAAAAATGAAATGTGGAACAGAATAGCAATTATCATAAACAGATAATATGATAAACTAAAATGAAAACAAATCTATGACTTATTCGATTCATTTATTGAATATATACATGATCAGACAAACAATGTAAAATTACATGTATGTTTTGTGTGTGTAAATATATATTAAAAGGTAATAAATTATGAAGAATTAGTAAAAGCGAATGTCATTATTATCTGCTTTCAGACACATGAATATGAAATTTGAGACTTAAATATACAGAATATGCCACAATCAGAATAACGCTGGGTATTGCACCTACTGGTTTATTCCATGGATACATATGTTCAAGATCTTTAGACTTTTCTCCTCCTGAACAGCCAGTGTGATAACACTAATGACTGGTTACCATACATGGCATTTATACAATTTAAATGTAATTCATGCAACTAGTGTACAGAGCATATATACAAAAATAAACAAATAATGCTTCTTGAGAGTGAATGCCTTCCCATAGGGAAGCTATCAATCCAAATGGAGCTCCAATTTTCTTCCAATCCACAAATGATTTTGTAGAGGATGGATCCTGTATCTGAATATTTATACTATACCATCAGAACACAAGGTGATCTAAACTTCACCTATTAATATACATGACATATACAATTGCAATCCTTCCATTGTACTGCAATTCAAATGATGTACAATATTTGAGTCACCACATAGCAAGTAAGTTATATGATATATGAACATTTGCATCTCCTATGGATGTATTTACAAACAAACAAAAATATTTAGACCTACTTCAGATCACAGAGAATAATACAGAGAAAAACACAGGCTTTCTAATTATGCCAGCAATCAAAGGTAACACTGTAAGTTATGAGCTCAGGCTTTTTACTATCTCAAATTAGGAAGAGACAATAAAATGGTCTAAAGTCAGACAGTTAAGTCTTATGATCATCAGGACTCTGTTCCATTCTCGATGGCTATTACACTTCTTTCTTTCAGGGCAATTAAAAATGAACATGGCACCGAGGAGTTAAAAAAGGGCTAAAAGATATCAGTAAATATCTGTCTTTGGAATTTTGAAAGTTATATACTGTACTGATTAATATTACTGAATCACTTGGGATAGAAACCAGCTGTCCCAAGACACTGGGGCATTTTGAATTGCAAGATGCCAAGAGTAAGAGAATACAACATATTTACACTTAACAGGTTACTTCACTGTATTTATCAATTCCTAGCAAGGTTGATTTAGACAGGGTGGAAATATCTACATATGTCTGTGTTCGGACACAGGGAAGCAGGGAAAAGATAGAAAGCAGGGCTGCTCTTCTAAATAATTACCAAGAAACCCAAAGCAAAGGGAGATATAGCAGGTGTGTGCCTGAAATTAAGCTGCATTAAATAAAGACAAGCAGAGGCACACATGCATAATTTACGGTAGTATTCTTAAGCTGAGAGGCTATTCAGTTCTATCCTTTCATGCTTTTAAGAATTTAATGTTATTTAGGCAAGCAAGTTATCCTCCAGGGAAGCTCATATATCAAAGAATCACTATGATAAACCCCTTATTCGGTTTCTTTAATTTAATGCAGTTACTGATATTGGTTAAAAAAAAACCCGAACTTGTCCATCCATTAGGTTCCTAGACCTTCTGCCTCTTACCCAACCTTTGCCTTATTCCTCAAGTTCAGCCTGATACTGAGGAGAGTTCATAATCACTGGATGAACTGAATTGTCTTTCAATTTTCCTTTGCTCCTTGATTTTCTGTGTAACATCAGTTTTCTTCTCGAAGTAGTTTACTAAGACTGATTCTGTAAGGATAGAGGCTAAGATCTGTTCAAAGGAGATGGACCAATCTGTATCAACGGTGCTGCCACTTCGTGCGGCTGAGCTGCCTGCCTCACAACCAACTAGAACTGTGTCATCCGCAATATCTTCACATTGTAAGGAGCCTGTGCTAACCATAGAATATGAAGACATGGACATATCATCTTTAGTTTCATCATCTGAAAACAACTGTATGGGTGATCCTGGACCTTCACCTCCTCCATCTACAAAAATCTGATTTTCCTGTTGGTGTTTCTCAATTTGAATGTCCCCAGAAGCTTTGCCTTCTGGAGTAGCCTGAGCATATTGCTCTAGGATTGAACTCTGACTTTGATCAGAAGCCGGAGACTCTTTACTCACAAGGTCCTTTTTAACAGGCTGATTAGAGAACTTTTTGCCAACCTCTCCAATTTGTAGGAGAAGGCTAGCAACAGTGGCAATGGCATGGTATAGTTCTTGCTCCAAAGAATCTTCGCTGAACATGTTATATAGGGTCTTGCACAATTCTATAAACTGTTCCTTAAAAGAAAGAAAGACATATGATACCAATTAATAAGGTGAAATAATGCAAAGCCAATGTCCACTTCTGATCGATGCTCTCTTAATCCTCCCAAGTTAACCTCCCAGCAACAGCATTGTACATTCCTATTTGAGATATTCACATTGTAAAAATGTAGACAATTAAGTATTACATATTAATGATCCAGACCAGAAACACCTAATAGCTACAATGTATTTATAGGCATTGACTAGGTCTTTAACTCTAAAATTTGTTGGTCAAATTCATCAACCAATGATAAAATATACAATGTTTCCACTTTGTAAGAAAGTCATCTGATTTGGACAATTAGAATGGAAGTAAGTGTGCCTGTATATCAGAGTATATTAGTGATTTTTAATTTTAAAATGTACTTCCATTTTTAGATTGCGTGAATTTAAAGCTATTTTCCATAATCACAAGTTATGTACCTAGTTATCTTATATAATCACGTATAGAGTATTTGTTTTGAATCTCTTGTTTGTAATACTAAAAAACTAAACAAGGTGTTAATTCATTTTTTCTATCATCACAGTCCTAGTATCTGGCATTCTTTCAATATATCTCTTCTATCCTTGTTTTGGTGATACTGATGTAAAAGTTAAAATAATCTCTAAATAAAGAAGCTAATTTTTGATTGTTTTGGTTGTTCCATAATTTTACAGAATGAAAATATTGAGCGCAAATCCTTATAAGGGTATGCTTTTTCAGTCCATTTTATAGGGAGGGAGAAAGCACGTGTGAGCAAAAAGAAAAGGAAGAGATTCAAGCTTCAAACTCCCACCTCTACTGTAATAAATTATCCTATAACAAATTATCCTTCAAAAGTAATATTATTGGCACAGGTCAAATCACTTCAGTTTCTTAGTCCTGATAGCATGACAATTTTCCTTAAAGAAAATACCTCAAATACATACCTACATATACCTAGATAATGTACACACACACACACACACACAAATCTCCTTCAAATACATCATTTTAAACCCATAGATTCTCCAGCAACTTTCTACCTGACTCATCTTAGGGAGATCTTTGATGGTTTCTTTTCTGGCATCTTTTTCCTTGGCCCACATTCGCAAATGGTATCTGTAATCATGAGGACTTGTGCCCCTCTCTGCAAGAAAGATTAATTCAATATAAATAATGCATATTATGAATTCTGATAATGTCAGCTTTGCCCAGAGATTTCCTTTAGAGCAGGACATCTTTAAGGAAACTACTAACAATAAGAACACTTCATTACCTTGATCTTTGGATTCCCCATCTCTTCCTGATTTATTTTCCTGAATATCTGTTTCTATAAAATCAAGGACATTAAGAATAATGGTTATTTTTATTAGAAGTGAGGCATTACAAACAGTACCAATAAATGTTATCCTAATATTGCCTCTAGACTGAAATAGATGTAATGAAGATTCTGGATCAAAGTTAAGGAAAGGCTACTATAGTTACTGTAGAAAAATGTACAACAGGCTAAAAATAGGTGAGGTCTTTAACTCAATTTCTTTTGCCCTGAATATACCTTTTCCTTTTAAAAACTGGTTCTGCTTTTTTAAACTACAAAGGGGAAATTAATTTAGCCGAATATTTTCCAACAAAACACTTTCAACTTAACTATATTTGTTAATGGGGGCAGCACTGCCGAACAAGAGTAGGTCAAATGGGTTAAAAAAAATTGTTCAGGTTATTGTTTTTATCATTTCATTTTTCAAATGCACGGTGAAAAGAAATCAAATCATAGAAGAAAAGCCAGGGGATTCTCACTTGCAGATATTTTTATTACAAAAACATCAGTTTTCCCTACCCTGAGACCCTCCAGGTCCTTGAATTCCCATCCATAAGACTTCTCTTATAATCCCAATATATCTAAAGCGTGTTAAGATGAAAAAGACAGCTCTGCATTTAAATACTTTTAATCCTGATACACTGAGGGATTGGGAAGATATGGAGATGAGCAAAAACATAAGTTAGGTAAAATAATCAGTAACCAGATATTTTAAAATTCAGAAAACAAGTGATGTACTGGTAAGACAGACTTCAGATAAAATTACTAAAATACAAATAAAGGGTTTAATTTAAAAAGTTCAATTAATATAAAATTTAATGTGGTCACAATCTGATGCCCTATGTAATGATATGCTTTAAACGGGATCCGGAAAGTCCTTTCTTACAAAGCACCCCTAAATAAAATAAAATCAGTATTTAGAGTTATAAGACATTTGATTATCAGACTCTAAACCCAAAGCACAAACATGATATATGGTATAGTTATCCCAGAAAGCCTGACTCTTTCTTTTTGAAAATGAAAGGTTGTACCAGATGATCCATAAAATATAATCAGTGTTTATATTAATAAAATATTACCAAGGTCTTCTGGAAGGAGAAACTACATCAGCCACATATTTGACATGGGAAAAAAAGTGCAACAGCACAGTGTGTAATGATCAGCAGGAAAAGAAATTGAGTAAATCACAAAACCTAGTTTCAAATAAAAGTATTTCCTTCTAGAAAAAAAAATCTCAATGCTTTCACTTGGAAGCAACACTCCTCCTAATAAAAGGAAATAAAAGGCCAGCCATTAAGTAAGCAGGAGAAGTTCCCCTTTCCTGCATTGCTCCTGGTCAGCATTAAAGAATCTGAAGTCTCCTCCACAAAAGATTCTTGAGCTTTGGAAAAAGGGAGTCCTGCCCTGCAACTCCTTCATTATAACAAATGGAGTCCAAATCGGACATTAACAAGCACTTGGGGAGTTTTCTAAAGTAAATCCAAATGTGTGGAAGAAACTACGGAGTGATTTTCATTACAGTGTGTATGTGTTTACAAAACCTCCAATGGAAAGAGGATGGGACTAACAGGATTAGAATAATCATCACTGATATTCCGTGATCAAGCAAAAAAGAGGGCTCATTTCCCATGATTCAGAATCAGAGATTCCTGTATTTTCAAACGAGATACTTCAACTTTTCTTTCAAGTGATGCCATAGTTGATTCATGATGTCCCAGCTAAGATTGCAATGATTTGGGCATTAGACATTAAGCTGATTTTCTTTGGAAATTTCACTTATTCTTGCCTCTTGGTAGTGTGGGGCATTTTTGCTTGCTAATGGGGATTTCAATCTCCTTGTAGCTTGCATTTGGTTTTGGATAAGATCAGTATTCCAATCTCTAAACCCAAGAACCCCCTCCGCCATTAACAGGTCCTTATGACAGCCGCAACACAAATAGCCACAGAAGTACAGAGCCCAGTGGATGGAGGGAAGGGCATGGTCGGACAGTAGATCTACCAGGCCAACTGGAGCTCAGCAGACTTCTGAACTCAAAACGCCTCTTCCATGCACCATGAACAAATGCCTGGAAGGGAATCTTATATCATGATAGCTGAGAAAGGTCACTTTACTTGTCAACTGCCTTGGATTCACTTGCCTCAGCAGTGGACTTCAGATGAGATAGAATCTCTGTTGTTGGGACATACATCAAAGAAGAGATGCAGGACTGTCTTTGTCAATGAACAGAAGCATATGACATTTAATACTGAAAACATTTTTGTTTGTGCACAGTGGGTTAGAAACGGAAATAAGATGACCAAGGAAATGAATGAAATACTATGGCTGATTGTTTAGCTGTAATATCTGTGGCTTGAAGAAATTCTAAAGCAATTTCATTTTATATTAAGCAGGTCACTTTAGCACATCAATGGCAGTACAATGCCTTAGTTCAGACTAACCTTGCAAATCACAACGTAGGAAGAGATCCAGTTCTGAGACAAAAGGAGATACTAGAGAGCAAAGGGAAGAGAGAAATAAAGAAGAAAGGCTTTGAGGACAGGGAGAAATTCAGAAGGAATGAGTGTGAGTCAAAATATAGAATAACAGAGAGAAACCAAGAAAGGAACAAGTTATAAAAGATTTGAGCAAGTACCTTGGGCTATAAAAGGGGATAATTAGTCTGACCTATGTTTAATATACAAATAACCGCCATCCACCATAATCCATGACAGAGGCTAGAACAGTTGTGAGATAATATTCTGATGGAAAAGGAAATAAGAAAATTCTGCTTGGCTTCAATGTGTTTGCATGCCCATTTTCCTTATCAGATAAAACATCTCATTTTTACCTTCTGTAGCATTATTATCCGTGAAGTAGTTTGTAGCTTCCTGAGCAGACTCTGCTTCCTCTGAATTGAAAGCTATACAAAGAGGAAAAAAATGTTACTGGATGTATACTCTGTTTCCTTAAGAATTACTTAAGATACTTCTATATACCTATCTCTGATTACAGTACTGGACTTCAGTTGATCACTTATATCCAATGGAATCTTTCCACTCAGAAAATGCAGTTGGTCTTACCTGAACTGCATGTCTCGAAGGATGGCGTGGGAGCAGTCACAGCTGGGTATTGTCACGGCCCATCTGCCTGGAGACTGAGGTAAATCTTGAGGCCACACCTCTACCCCTCTTCTGACTCTCCAGATTAATCGATGCTCCAGTCAAGGCGTCTCTAGAAGGAAGGGAACAGGGTAACCCCCCCTCTCCTCCTGGTCCCTGACTGATCGGTAACACTCTTTCAGGCCCACCCTGCGCGGTGCGCACTACAGGAGGGAAATGACTGCTCCCATGCCATCCTTCGAGACATGCAGTTCAGGTAAGACCAACTGACAGTCTCCGAAGTGGGGCGTGGGAGGAGTCACAGCTGGGACCTACCAAAGCTAGGTGTCCCTGGGAGGGTCCATGGGGCCTGAGTCCCCCCGAGTATTCAGCACTCTCTGGAGGACCTTCCTCCACAGAGGCAAAGGCGTCCAGTCTATAATGTCTGATGAATGGCGAGGGCGAAGCCCATGCTGCCGCCCTGCAAATGTCTTCGATGGGGGCGTAGCTGCACTCCTAGTGGAGTGCGCGGTGATGCCCTCAGGCACCTGCAATCCCCGTGCCTCGTAGGCCTTGGAGATGGCTAGCCCGATCCATCTACTGATGGTGGCTGGGGAGACTTTTGCTCCCTTGATTACCGGGTGGTAAGAGCCTATGACCGCCTGATGGGCGACGTGCGCTTCAGGTAGATGCGCAGCGCCCTCCTGACATCCAGGCGGGGGCCAGGACCTCTCCCTTCCGCTGGAGGGAGCTGGACAAAAATTCAGGAGAATAATCTCCTGAGCCTTATGAAAGAGAGAATTAATTTTTGGCATGAAAGCCGGGTCGAGTCTCAGGACCACCCTGTTACTGTGGAATATGCAGACATCCGCCCTGGTTGACACCTGGCTGAGGTAATAGCCACGAGGAAGACCACCTTGAGTGTGAGCAGCTGAAGACTCACCTCCCTTAGAGGCTCGAAGGGTGCTTCCAGGAGAGCCTGGAGCACTGTAGGCAGGTCCCACGAGGGGAAATGGTGAATCACTGGGAGTCTGAAGTTGGTTGCATCCCTGAGGAACCATTTGATGATGGGAAGTTGGGACAATGATTGTGTGCCCACTCCCCCCAGGATGGTGGCCAGGGCTGAGACCTGCCTTCTGAGGGTGCTAGGGGCCTGCGGAACCGTGGCCGCTGTTGGATCTACCTGATCCGAACAGCACCAGGCCGCGAAGGAGACCCAGGTCGCGTCATAGATGCGGGTGGTGGATCTCCTCCTGGCCGCCTCTATGGTTCCTCTGACCTTGGTGGAAATCTGGGCCTCTCTTTTAACTGTGTCCGCTCAATCTCCAGACGGTCAATTGGAGCCAGTCTGGGTCTGAGTGAAGCAGACTCCCCTGGGTAAGGGTTACTGCCCCTGAGGGATCCTCCAATGGGGGAGGCGATAGACAGCTCTATTAGATCTGCGAACCAAAGGCTTCTGGGCCAATATGGAGCCACCAGAATCATCTCTGCCCTCTCTAATACCAGCTTCCTGAGCACCCCAGGTAGGAGTGGGAGGGGGATAAAGCGTAAAGAAGACCTGACGGCCACGGGCATCGCAGGGAGTCGTTGTCCATCACTTCCTGTGTCTGGAACTGCGATATGAACCTCAAGAGCTGGGCGTTCATCAGGGAGGCGAAGAGATCCACTGATGGTCTTCCAAACCTCTGGCAGATTTAGCTGAAGATGCTGGGATGAAGTTGCCACTCTCCGTGGTCTACCGTCTCTCTGCTGAGCCAGTCCGCCTGGTGATTCTCCACTCCGGACATGTGCTCCGCTCGGATTGATAGGAGGTTCTGTTCCGCCCAGTTTCCCAATCTCACTGCCTCGTCGCGCAGTGTCCTGGAATAGGTCTTCCCTGTTTGTTCACATGTGCCTTGGCCGCCACATTGTCCGTGAGGACTACAATGTGTTTCCCCACTACTAACGTCTTGAATCGTTGTAGGGCCAGGTGGATCGCCCTGAGCTCCAGCCAGTTGATGCTCTTGCGAAGGTCAGTCTGTGTCAACCGCCCCTGGGCCAGCTGGGACTCCAGGTGTGCCCCCCAACCGAACAGGCTTGCATCTGTCATTAACACAAGTCTGTCCGGCTCCCTGAACAGGGAGCCCTTGGACAGGGCTGGGGACGTCCACCAGCGGAGGGACAGGCGTACCTGACCTTGAATTCTGCATCGCTTGTCCCTCCTCTCTGGTGGGCAAGCAGGAACCACTGCAGCAGATGGGCCGTGACAATACCCAGCTGTGACTCCTCCCATGCCCCACTTCGGAGACAGCTCTGTGATCCAACAGAAACTTTCACAAACAAAAAAGGGAGGAAGGTTTTTTAACTGATTCCCCTTTTCTTCTACAACTTTTCTGTCCACCCTTTAAATCTGTTCTGGGGGATTTGAGAATTCTGAAACAGCATTGGAGAGACAATTGAGTAGTAGAAAAAAGAGGAAATCTGTAGGAACAAAAGCCACCTTTTCAGAATGGGAAGGCTGTTTTACTATTTAAGACAATTTCTAACTACACAAATTACATAAAAACAAAGCAACCCTAACTAAGATTGGCAGTTCTCCAGAGAATGTAATTTTAGGGTTGATGTTAGGCTTTGCATGTCTTAACTTAGCTACAATGTTCAGACTGGCTGAAATATTTCAGAGACACAACACGGCATAACTCAATTAGAATATTTATTGCAAACTGGAATACAACTACACTGAATAATTGATTGCTCTCTGTAGCATGAAGATGTGGCTTTCCATTTGCATCCTTTGCAGATTCTGGTCTTTCCATATCTCAACTAACTCTTTGCTTTCAGCCTTTAAATTGAACAGATGCTGATTGTTATAAGTGAAATCTCTGCCTCTCACCTTATTGCACAAAGGGGATGAATTTGCTTTGGAAGTTCCTGTTAAGAGTTGTGGATAGCTTTGCAAGCATAAATCTATTGTTGCATCTGCTGATGCTAAATCCCAACATGCTGAAGGTGATCCAAAGCCAAGAAGTACCCAATATCTTAGAAAAACTGCCTCCCTCATATTCTGCTCAGTTGGTAGGAGTTGGTGGGGTTACTTCTTCACTTATTTTAATAGAGTGTGTTTCTCACCTATGTTACAATTGCTATTAGTGTATTATGAAGAAGGAATTAGGGAAATCTAAGTGTCTTATCTCTTCCTCATTACAAGAACGAGCCCAAGTGAGTCTTGCATAGTCTTCTTTTCAACCCTCAGTTCCAAGCAGAACCCTAGCCACCTTATTTTCAATGAACCAGACTATCTTCAGGAGAAGTCAAGGGTATAATACCTTAATATACCCAATATAAATGAGATATCTATCATCAGTTCACCAGACAGAGAAGCCATGTTATCCCAAAGAATCATAACTGGTTTAACAGCCTAACAGGTAAAAGGTGATATTATAGAGAACATCTGAGATTTTTAATGACAAAGATGAATCCATTTGCCTGTCCAAGTACACTGTTTCCCTTGAATTTGATGAAGAAAAGAACTCTGATGAATCTCAGTAGTTTTGTGTGGGATAGCAGGATTATGTGGAATGGCACAAATGCCATCAGAGCACCAGATCCACTAATATGCCCTCTGAAAATAGTCATTCAAGTTTAAGTGAGATCAGTGGGAACCATCCACATCTAATATAGACAAGTCCTTCTTGAGGACTATATTGGCCAAAAAACTGCTGGAAGGACAAGGAGAATTAACAAAGTCCTTCTTCCACCAAAAATAATTTTATAGGAAAAACAAGGCAATTATTATGTCACAGCTAAACATTAATCATGAATTGTACCAGAAAATGAGTTAGTTTAGCTATTACACAGTCAGAACTGAAGAAGCTTCTTGGATGAGAAGCAAAACATCTTCAAAGAAAAACAAAGTCTGATTGCCTTTTGAAAAAGCTCTTTTGAAGCAGTTAGTAAGGACTACTAATACTTCAGCTGAATTTAAAGCAAAAAAAATTCTACTTAAATTTTGATAATCTCTCAGTCTACTTTTCTTCCTTCAACTTAGATATATACTCATAAGATAATGGAGGGTGTGATGAGAAGAGCATATTAGGAAGTGCTCATGTCAACTGCCTGTGTTACTGTTGTATTTCACATGGTGATCAGGGTTTCAACTCTAACACTGTACTACAGTCTTCAGAATACTTCCATAATTTTAATAGGTCTACACAGCCAAAATAGAGGTATTGTCTACATTACAATAGGAAGTGGTTTGACCCCCATATTCCTTTCTGTAGAAAAAGATATGATATAAATGGAAACAAGCCCAACAGCCAAAGCACTTAGCCAAAATGTACAAATTATTCTGCAAAGCAATTAAAATTAGGCAGAGATGAAAAAGCTCACAGAAAATTAAAATTAGAAAGTCCTATGCTTTATGAATACATTAATGAGTGTGTTAATTAATAACCACATCATCAATTAATTCATAAAAATTAAGTCAATTAAGATTTACAAGGCAAATATATATAATTAAAAGCTGTCTTGGGGCTAACATGTCATTTGTTAAATTCTGTACATAGAATAATTCTGTCTTTTTTGGTAATGGGCCAATCGTAACTAAGATTATTGTGTGAAGAAACAATGGTTAAACTCACCTAGGCCCATCTCTTAACAAACCATATAAATAAAACATTGCCATTTCTGCCGATGGGTTCTCATTAATCTAAGCACAGATGGAGAAATTAAAACCTCTCTACCTATGTACACTAAATCTCTGCATACCTATACTAAAATTAGTAATATTATTTATATTCTTATGGGCAGAATATTGTAATCACTTATATGTACCATCAGTCTAGTAAATTTAATAGAACAGCCTTAAGAAATTTGTAATCTTTAACTCCCACCAACAGAAGTGTGAAAGAAGTGGATCACCTGGAGGCAAATGTAGTTTGTAAAGGAGTTTCAGCTTCTCAGTCAGATCACCATGATACATTCCACCTGTTGGGATTAGAAAAATACCTAGATTTTAGAAGTATTTATAGATAGCCTTTTTTCTGATGGATTCTTATGCCTAATGACTATGATGTGGAAGTTTAGCTGGTAAAGTTTTTCCTATTCCTATGATTATCTCTGAGGTTAAAACTTGTTTTTATGCTTTTTTTTTCTCAGCATGATTGATTTTCATTTATTTATTTTCATCAATATATTTATATGCCATTTCTTCTAGCAATTCTAGATGTCTTATAGTCTATGACAAGGGGGTCAAACTCGTGGCATCACATTGCCATCGCATGATGTTTTGTGATGCTTTTCGCTTCGCCGAGCTGGGTGGGCGTGACCTGTGCATGACGCATCCAACCTGTGGGCCATCAGTTTGACAGTAAATAACATTGTAAGTAGTATTAATAAAAACCATTGGATACCCAAGAACTGTTTTCACCATATTTCCTAGAGAACAAAAGAGCAGAGGCCCATCTGATCTCAGGGGACATGCTACTCTAAAGAGAGAGGCCAATAGTAGGAATGGCATTCTATGAATTCCAACCTGCCTAGGTTCTTCTAGATTGATACACAGACCATTCTCTTTCTGGTAGACCATTTAGAGCTAGAAAATTCTACTTGGAGAAGATGCTTCCATAATATGCACCCAAACTATATATGGCTTTACAGGTAATCTTCAACTTTCAGCCACTCATTTAACAACTGTTTAAAGTTACCATGACTCAGAAGAGGTGCTTTATGGTATGTAAAGCACTTCCAGCCATTGTAAAACATTGCTCCCCACCCCACCGTCTTATGTTTGTGACCTCGGTGCTTAGAAATCTGTTCACACTTACAACCCGTTGCCAAGTACCCTGTGAACGTGAGATTGCCATTTTCAATCTTCTCTGCTAGTTCCCCAGAAAGTCAGTGGAGTAGTTGATAGAAAGGTTGCAAACTGCTGCCACTTGCTAAATGGTCTCCACTCCCTTCCCCACATACATATAAGATTTTAAAATTAACTATAAAAAATGTTTCTCACTGGAAATAAACTTATTTTGGCCATCTTGGCTATTTTAAGCCATAACAAAGATAAGTTACTTCATGACTTTAGAAAGTAGACTACAGGAAACTAAAAAGAAAGAAAAAAACCCTGTTATTGATTTCATTACTGAAATCAAAATGTTTTGTGTCATTTTATGACACCGGAAGACACAAAATGACACAAACATTACAATATCAGAAATATTAAAGGAGATTGTTGAAGAATGGAGCAGAAATTAGTAATTACAATATCAATAATGATGTCTGCTTCTATGGATAAACTATGTCCAAAAGAATGAAAGAATGACAGATGTGGAACAAATGTTATCTTACCAGACAGAAAAACTATGCAAAGTGAAACTGCAATTCACAGACCAAGAAAATAATTTTGAAAATGACACTTTACTGGATATACAATTGAAAGTGGGTGAAACTTTAAACATTTAAAGTGAAATATAAATGATAAACCAAGAGAATGGTCTGGAAAATGTTTTCTTATTGGATTTACAAAAGAGGCTTGTTAAGAAATCTGTGTGATGGGATCAAGAAGAATTAAAAAGAAATCAAATTCCATGACAAAATTGATTAAATATTATGACTTAGGAGCAAAAGAAAGGAATATAAAGTTATTTTATACGGTCAATGGTGAAATAAAACATTTTTTTGCAAAGTTCTGATATTATGGACATTTTGCTGATATCACGATTAAAAAAATGTTTAATAGATTTACTTATAGATTTATCCACCCTGTGGGGAAGATCACTCTAATAATGATAATGTGTTTAATTCAACTTTCTTCAGAAATTGTCACTGAATTTTGCAGTTTTGTTTGAGATTGTTTGGGGCTACTGTATCTGAACTAGATGACCACTGGGTGGCAATAAAGAATGAGAGTTTTCTGTCTCTCTCTGTATTCTATAAAGGACTGCAACCACTGATAGAGACAGCCTCAGCTTCAACGCTAGCTCAAAGACCTTGAAATCCAGATAACTGCACCACTCTAGTGTTGTGTTACTTTTCACCATGATTTAACATATAAGACTAGATACTATGTCAGAAGATACTACTTACTCATGCCTGTTACAAACTCTTTAAAGTTAATAAGGGAATCTTTGTTTTCATCCAGAAGTCGGAACATTCTTTCTGCAAGCACCGGTGTGTGGAGTCCACAAGACCAAGGTGTAAGGGAAGCAAACAAGTCTTTGAACTGCTCAAGGTTGATGCGATACTGCTCTAAGTAGGGTAGGCTCTGGTCTCGTTGAGCAGCTGAAGTACCATTTCCCCAGTAACAGCTCATTAAGTGTTTTGCCTATAAACAAAATGAATGATTTATTAGATCGGCATACTGCCTTTATTTTGTACAAAGTAACATACAGAAACTCCCTCTTCCTATTTCCCTAAAACAAAGCTGCGAGAGAGGTTGGGCTGAGAGAGAGTGAATGACGCTTTTAAAAAAATCTATCAGCCTTGAAGACATAACTTAAAGGATTAGGCATGGATTTTAACCAGTTCTGAAATGTGCAAGAAAATGAAAAGGATAATTATAAAGAATCCAATCAATTTGCAAATAGAACAAAGAAGAAAATGTTCAATGAGACAGAAGGAGACTTTGGGAATAAATAGGGTTTTCTGGCAGTTCTAAAGCCTTTGAAATGGCAGTGTTACCTGAAAAGTTGGTTCTAACACTGTAATGAATGCTCTACTGTTTTTCTTTGTTTAACTGTGATAATTTTAAAGGCCATGGTTGAAAGCACAATCGTCCTCAACCTCTGTGTTTGTTGGGTAAAAAAGACTATAAAGGCTTTCTTACCCAACTATTACATTGCTACTGGTAATTCTAAACAGAATCCAAGGCAAAATATTTTGTTCCCAGCTACTTAAAACTTGCATCTTTAATTGGAGATTGGTTGAAATACTGATCTTTTTCCCAAAGAAAAACTAAATAAATCTTGTGTATTTATTTAGCATTACAAGATGTAATGAAACAAAAACAAAACTAAAAGCTGAATCAACCTATTTTGTTGGATTTCCTTCTCTTTTCTCAACTTCAAAAATAAACCCAAACTGTCTGAACATAAAGTCTTTTTAATACATCACCAGCTTGGATCCTGGCATCTGTAATTTAAAGGAGTTTTTATAAGCATGCTTTATCTCTACTCACAGCAATAATAAAGAGGCTAATGTTTTGTCAAGGTCTCCCACCTTAAATACTACATAAAGATCTTCTAATTCTTGCATAGAAAAGCCAATGTCTCCAGATACAGCTCGGACCTGCAGAAATCACAGAAGCAAATATATCTAAGTTTTGTCAGCTGGGAATCTGGAAAGGATAGATTTTGTAAAAGGAGGAATCCATATTTTTTAAGTATGGCGAAGTAACGTTTGAAAAGAAAGAAGCATCTAATAGTTTTGAACAGAATTGTTGTTGTCTGTATTCATGAGGTACTGATCTGTAAGATCAGAAGATTCTAAAAATTGAATAACAAATAAAAAGAACAATTCTATTCTCTTGAACTGAGTCAATAAACAGAAAAAGATGGTCAAAGGTATTATATGTACTATATTTCCTGCACTCAGTGGACTATCATTGGCAGCAGGAACAGGAAATGGGTCGATTTTTTCTTCCGCTCAGCTTTTTTCTCAACATGCTCATTGTCAAACTTCTACAAGGGCATTAGAGACAATTGACATCTGATGCTATCTGGAGGGAAGGGATACCACAAACAACAGACAAAAACAGCAGCAAGAAAATGTGAAAGCCACTCTTCCCTTGAGATTCCCAGATAGAGCAATTCAGAGAACTAAAAGGTCACTATTTCCTGTTACATTTTCAGTAGGAGAAAATAAAACAGAAAATTAGGTAATATGGGTCTATGGTTAAATCTGCCAAGGTATTTTCATAATAAAGGCTGGAATGTTTTCAGATCAGCCGGCTAGGGGATTAAAATTAAACAAGAAATCACACTGTTGCTTATAAGTAAAACAACAACTCTCAGTTGGTTGATACCGAAATTACCCTACTAACAAATTATTGAATTGCCATTACAGCACATCGGAATACATATTTGGCATGCTGAATACATATGTGGCACACGGGAATACATATGCAGTGTGCTGGAAATTAATCCTTCTCCTGACTTCCAGAATATTTTAGGTTGGAGTTATGTATTACTCTTATGCTGCCCCTTATCTAAGGCAAGAACTGCACTAGCATGTTTTTATCCTTATTGGATTTGAGAACAAAATGGACTTATTGAATAGCCCCTCTGAATGTAACCTATAAATAAGTAGGGAATTGTCTGTGCCAATATGAGAATCAACTAAAATGCAACACCTATAAAGCTTTCTATTTTTCCTCTGAATGTAACCTATAAATAAGTAGGGAATTGTCTGTGCCAATATCAGAATCAACTAAAATGCAACACGTATAAAGCTTTCTATTTTTCCAGAACAATTAATTATAGAATTATTCCAAACGTTGTGTCTTCAGATTAATACCAGTCTTAAGGGAGACTTTTAATCAATATTCAAATCAGTGACACCACAACATACCATTATACTACCATACTACACACTTAGCTGCAGAAAATAAAGAATAACAGGGCAAATTGTTATTTATATAATTTACTTATTGATATTATTTAGTTTAATCTAGCTTCAAAGATTCCAAAGAGAAGAAACAAAATCAGTTAACTTCATACAAGCTTATAATAATATGGATACGACTTACCACACTTCTCTTAGCAGTGTCTTCTAAAGAATGGATTACCTTCAATCTTTGTTTAAAACGCATCTGTTCAATGTCATCCGCTTTCAAATGGCTGAATTTCTGCAGTGGAAATGAAAACTGAGGTTTATAACTAAATCCACCGAAAATACCACATATTTAAAAAAAAAAAGAAAGAAAGACCTACACTCATTTTATGGATTTTTATGATTTTACTTAGCAATTATTTAACTGATGATGAAGCAATGCTTGCAGAAGTGATGGTGACTAATCATAGCTCCATAGCCATGTTTGGAAACCATGAGGAAAATTGAGCTGAAAAATAAGCCAAGCCACCAAATGGTAACAAAGAGGCACTACCCACTAGTGCTCATCTGGAAGTCAGATTTGGAAGTTCTAATAGAAAGCAAAGAGGGAAAATATATAGTATGTTAGCCAATGGTAGCAGCAGTAAGAACCACTTGAAAATATAGGATTGGTTTTAGGGAGCCAAAAACCAAAACTAATTAAAAGAAAAATGGATTAAGAAGAAATAATTACAACTAAATGATTTATATATTGCAATCTTCATAAAACAGACAGTTGACCCCCATATCTTGAATTTGTGAATGCTTATATTAAAGAAGTATCTGATTAATAGAGATTATAAGGTTAGTATATAATTCATTTAAAAATATCAAAGTAAAAATATAAGATTTATATTATCTTCTGACCTCATAGGCTGTTCTTATAAGTTCAAAAACATCAATTTCCACTGGTGGATCATCCCCACTCGTCAATAAAGCATGGAGATGAGGAATAGGTGGGAAAATACTCTGCCGATTAACCACATTATCCAGGTACCTACAAAAAATAAAATAAATAAATACAGAATTTTGGATTAGTGCATAATCTGAAGATTATGGTCAGGAAGGTCTATATAATTTATTTAATAAAATATATGTCTGAGTCATCTTTCATGAAAAGCTGTTTAGTTTATTTAAAACTAAAATAATTAAGATGACATTTATGATTGAAGTTATTTGATTCATTCATATATTATAATTAAATTACATATTAACAATGTAATGCTATATTATTGTGTAATTTATGTACTTTCTATATTGAAGCATTTCAGTCTGATAAAGGAAAATGTAATAATCATATACATACATAAATATATGTGCATATATAGGTGTGTGTGTGTATGTATGTATGTATATGTATGTGTGTCTGTCTGTATGTATATGTTTTCTGAGGTTTTCGTGGGTGTTTGTATGTAGGTCTTTGGTTATTCGGGTTTTCTCCCGCATAAAATTGGAAGTGTCTTTGCGACGTTTCGACAAAGTCTCATTCGTCATCTTCAGGCTGGTTTACTCGGTTTCGTGCTTCCAGGAGCAATGTGAGATCGTAGCTGTTTCTTCCTTTTAACTGCCAGTGAGGGTGTGATATATATCCCCTCGTAACTGTGACTTAAAATTACCTTATAAACTATCTTTTTAAGGACATATTTTTGATGTGGCCCTCATCTCTTTCTCAGCCTGTAGCTGAGGGGCTGCCTAAGAGCCGAGGTGGTGCAGTGGTTAGGGTGCAGTACTGCAGGCCACTTCAGCTGACTGTTATCTGCAGTTCGGCGGTTCAAATCTCACCGGCTCAAGGTTGACTCAGCCTTCCATCCTTCCGAGGTGGGTGAAATGAGGACCCAGACTGTGGGGGCGATATGCTGACTCTGTAAACTGCTTAGAGAGGGCTGAAAGCCCTATGAAGCGGTATATAAGTCTAACTGCTATTGCTATTGCTATGTTGTATGTATCTACTCTAACCATAAAATATTGTTATCATTTTCTCCTGACACAAGCAGAATTGTGCATGATTTGTGACACCTTGATAGTAACTGCAGTGTTGACCTAGCGAAGCCCGAAATCAGTCTAGCTGCTCTTAGCCATTTTTGGCTGCTGCAGACATGGCACACTCCCCAGTTGGTGACTTTTTCCTGCTGGCTCTTTTGATTTGAGCAGTAGGAGATATTGGGCACAACACATTATTAATGTATGATGTAGGCTTCTTATTTACATATGTAATGATCAGTGACGTGCAGTCAGGTGAGGCAAGTGAGGCACAGTCTCACCTCTCATCATGAAAAGAAAAAAAAATGTAAAAGGAAAAAATAAATTAAATGCTTGTATTTATCTACTGATCTGTACCATAAAGTTATTTTCCATTTAACTTCACCAGTTTTACATTATGTGGTATTTTCACATTCACTATTCAACTAGTCAGGTGAGAGCTGAGGTGAGGCTGAGCTAGCTACTGCCTCACCGTGGATGACTCTGCTTAACTGTTTTACATGATCTGTAATGAGACCATATTGCTGTCTCTCTGTATGTAGCTTTTAATAGTTTAGCTGATGTATATAATATAAAATGGAGTGTTTTTTGTCAACAACTATGTGTGGAACGTGTTACTTGTGCTGAGCGATCATAAAATGCCCAAAAAGTCAGATGAGGCACACAGTTCTTCTGCCTCATAGTAGAGGGCACTCGTTCTTCCTGTGACTCAGCAGCAGCAGAGTGACAGCCACAGAGCACGACGACATCAAGAATGACTTTCTTCCCTGGCCGTGATTGCCATCGAGACTTTTAAAACTAAAAGAAGACAATGAAAAATTCTACCAACAAGTTATAGATGTTATGTTCAGAAGGAGTGGCGGATGGACTTCATTTATAAGTAAAGGTAAGTCCCATAATAACTTCAATTTTTTTCAATTAAATGTGTTTTTTTGTGTGCTACAGTATGTGTAAAGAATGCTGATATGAGACTTTAAACATAACCCATTAACTGCTGCCAATCAAATATCGGATAAGATAATTTGTAGGATTTTAATGTTTGTAAATCTGATTGTGATGATGTCAGTGCCTCACCAGCCATAAACCTCACCACACGTCACTGGTAATGATATTAAAATATCTGCCTGGCAGGCACAGTGTTGTCTAAAAGAGGGTATAATTTTAAGATGGAAAGTCTGCCCGCCCCCCCAGCTTAATTCTGAAACAAAAACAAGGCTACCTGCCCAAGACAGTCATGGCTTCACCTTCGTCACAGCAATTTAACAGCTTGTCCATGTTCGCATCCAGGATCGCCAGGGATACCTGCAAGATGACCTTTATGCCTTCGTAGAAGAAACAGTCAACAATGACCACTGCACTTTCAAAAGGCATGACGCTAAGGAAAAGAGTGAGGAACCAAGATAGTGATATGCTGGAAATGACTCCTAAATCTTGCATCTTTTCAGACAGCTGGGGGAGGCAATCTCTTGTTAGTTCTTCAAAGATGCCTTGGTCTACTAGTGCACCTGAAGAGGCAACAAAGACAGAAGTGTTATCTGTGATATTATAAGAGTAAGAGTGTGAAACAAGGTTCTATTACAAATGCTGATTTGTCCAAACCAAATAAATAAAATCTGGAGTACTTTCTAATGAGCTCACCTATGCATTGCCAATACTTGGATTTGCAAACTGACTTCACTATATATTACTTATCTTCAAGGAAGTGATTAACATCAGTTACAAAATCCTACTGCAAAGTTTGAATTGCAGTTTTTTTACTAAGTGAAAACTATATTCTGATTTTGTACTGGACGTCCACAATAATGTAATTTCTTCTCATAAAATTATTAGGATTCCATATTTAGGTTTCATTTCTGAAGTATCACTATACCTTTTGCTGCGGAACACTGATAATGTTACTTCTCATACGATATGATTCTGATTGTATTGACATTCTCTGCAACTTCTTGGTAAGATTCTTAAGATTGCCTGACCCCAAGTTATTATCATTCTAGCTCCTTAATTATTTTGAAAAGATGACATCTTTCTTAGATGTGGGAAGAGACAATATATTTCAACTTTTCAGTGCCAATTAAAATCTTATCAGGAAGCCTTATATACTGCAAAAAATAATATGGTAAAGCTCAGAACAATATAAGGATGAGAACAGTTCAGGAGGAAATTCTATGTAGAGCTAAGAAGGATGTGAAAGTATATTGTATTAAGCTTTAGGATATCTGATTTGATTTCAGAAAGATATTTATTGATTATTTTAATTAAGAACAGTAGTAGTTGAACAGTAGTTGGGGTTGATATAAACCTATAGAATTTCACTACATTAATACAATTTGAGAGAATCACAAGAGAAACTTAATAAACTGGCTATGAAAATTCACGAATTTCAACACTGGAACATTTTTTAAGAAGTTTGAATAAGATTTAATTATTATGGTTTTATCCAGACTTGAAAATGAAAAGGCAGCTCCTGTAATTAATTTGAACTGTGCAATTCTAACACTATTTTAATTATATAAAATCAAGGAAGCTAATCTTCCGAACATTCATCTACTTGTCCTAAAGGCAACTATCCAACTATTTTGCAACTAAAGATCTCACTCTGACTGCTTCAGATTCTTTTGTGCCAATTAATCTCAGCTTTCAAAGTGACTTACCAACCACTCTAGTGTTATAGTAATCTGGCAGCATTCTCTCACAAAGGGCTACGAGGAGCCAGAAAGCTTCTTCTTCATTACAATACAGAAGCAGTACTGATGTCACTATGTTCATGGCCTGACAAATATGAAGACAAACATGCACATACATAACCATTAATATTGGATAGGGAGCATATTTAAAAAAGCAAGTATTTATTTGCTTTCCAATTTGTCAGCGCCTCAGATATAATCACAAATGAAGAGGGCATTGTATAGCTCAGAATCAAATCCTTGGCTCTATACAATTACTTTGAGAAAATAGGTACATCAGGAAACCTTAGTGTTAAATATTAAGCACAAGATCGAAACCTTTGTTATATAATAAATATTTTAATGTATTTTGCAGCCACACCCAGCTTTAGATGTAAAATCTAAGCAATCTTATATCAACCATAACAATTTAGAAATTAATCATTCCTAATGCAAGCTTTTTATCCTAAAAGTTTAAGTTATTTAATATCAATTTGTTAATAATCTCTAGTCAAGAGTGTATAAACAGCACTGCACCCAAATATTATGTAAATTTTTATAATAATAAAACAAGAGATAATAAAACTTCCTCCTGAAATTTCACTGGGGAAATGAAAGAGGAAGAGAGATATTCTTATATGCCCTTATATAATCTCACTTATCCTTTCTCTTCCTTTCCCCCCCCCCCCCTCCAGAACTTTTTCAGGGTAGAATCCCTTTTTCTCAAGAAGCACATGAAGATGAAAGAAGTCTACAAAACAGAGGCTGGGGAATCACACAGCCCACAGATTGCTCAACCATGCCCAAATAGTGGTCTACTATCTTCCTACCCATGAAAGAATAGGGGCTGAACTTAAAATCAAACTATGGCTAAGCTGTGAGAAGGAGTACCATCAAACTACTAGGTAATCCAAAAATATCACTCCCTTACCTGGCAGTATCCAATTGTAGGATTCCGAAAAGCATATGCTGTTAGTACCCTTCTAAGTGCAGCAATTCCTAGTTCATTCTGAAAGGCAGGGTGCTCTGGCATTGAACGATGCAGGTCTCTTTCAATTTCTTCAGTGGCAAGGCTATACTTTCCCGTAGATTGTTTCACCAAATCACTGTAATACCCAGGGTGAGTGGCCATCTCATTCCAGGCCCCTATATTGACACACAAACATTATTTTTCTTGCCTACTGCACTCAAGGTGTGATTCAGGCTGAAGCTTCTACAAAGAAAAGATTTCCTGCAGGTTATCAAGTCTTTTGCAGCTGGTTTACACTGAGGACTAAATGCATGATGTTAATAAAAATGATATATTTAGAAAAATTCCTGATAGAACAATTATTCCATGGAAAAACTTGCCTCCAGAAGTTGTGAATGCTCCAACACTGGAAGTTTTTAAGATGTTGGTTAACATTTGTCTGAAGTGATGTAGGGTTTCCTGCCTAGGCAGGGGGTTGGACTAGAAGACCTCCAACCTTCCAACTCTGTTATTCTATTCTATTTTATTCTATTCTAAAGTATAGTACTTACTTTGCATCTCATTTTAGCAAACTTAAAGAAAAATACTTTGAGGGGAAAAAAGCTTCACAATTGTATAAAGCAACTGGCTTAGAACTAAGAAATGTTAGCTCTAAGAACAATAATTGTTAACTTTTCAAGTCACCTGAAGTTTGGGGAGCAATTTCATTTCAATGCCAGTAGTACTATGCAACTATGTAGCAGGGGAAAATATTTTCTCCTTAAGTCAGAAATCTATTGTGCACATTTAGCAAGAATGTCACCTGAAAACAGGAGCCAAAGTTCTCCACGAAGACTCTCTGGAATTCCTTTTTGCACCAGCTCACGAGTCTTGGCTGTCCGGTACATACACATGCCTCTCCCATATTCAAAAAAATGAATGTTCCAAGATTCTTCTTTCATTGTCTCCTTTGCCTGAAGAAGAAAGGATAGAGGGAACATACCATTGTTATGGATATTGAGGAGAGATATGATAAGTTGGGTGTGATGATCATTATGAAATAGCAATAGCAATAGCAGTTAGACTTATATACCGCTTCATAGGGCTTTCAGCCCTCTCTAAGCGGTTTACAGAGTCAGCATATTGCCCCCAACAATCCGGGTCCTCATTTTACCCACCTCGGAAGGATGGAAGGCTGAGTCAACCTTGAGCCGGTGAGATTTGAACTGCAGAACTGCAGTCACTGAAGTAGCCTGCAGTGCTGCACTCTAACCACTGCGCCACCTCGGCTCTGTGTAAGTGTGCTGTGACTTACATACTTGCATCACAAATACATAATCACAATGTTGTCAGAATTTTATAGGTGCAAATGCATAATGGTGGCATATGCATGATAGTGCATTCTGACATTATTGTGATTTGCTGCAGACACCGCAAGCCACTGGAAACTTCTGTAGCGCCAAGTATTTTTCTTCTTCCCCTCCAGTGCAGCATTTTCACTCTCTCAGTAATTTATAAACATTGATCTCTAATAGTAACTTACAAAACTACTGGAACAGAAATACATGAAATATGATATCAAAAAGTTTTCCTCTGAATTGATTAAAAAGGAATTAGAGTGCAAAATACTAGCATGGTTCTTGAACTGTATTATCTAGATTGGCATACTGTAAAATGAATTCGATCTCAATCTATAACTGTGTCAGAACATAGATTAGCACTCTATTCCATTTCAGAAGTTAACTTTTGTAGATGTTTAAAATATGGTTGTAAACATGTCTTAATGAACACAATACTAACAGCTAGTATGCTTAAGGTGCTGGATTAGAAACTAGGAGAATATGAGTTCTAATCTTCCCTTAGGTATAGAAGTCGGCTGAGTGACCTTGGGGAGTCACGCTCTCTCAGCCCACTCCACCTCACAGGCTTGGGGAAAATATGAGAAAGGAGCTGCTACTTTTAGCTGTATTTTTATATGAACAGTTAATGTTAATGGATTTGGTCTTGTACAAACGTTCTTTAGGGTTCAAATCCATAGCCTTGTTTCTTCTTACTGATATCTTCAACATTTAATTTATTTATCTGTCAAATTTGCCATCTCACACATAGTGGCATACGATAAAACCCACCATTAAAACTTTCTGCAAAACCAATTAAAACAGTAAGCATAGATTAAAAACAAAACCACAAGCAGAAGAATACCACCATCATGCAAGGTCCCTAACACCAAGGAATCCACAGGCCTATTGAAAAAAACACTTGGCTTTCCAGAAGGCAACAAGGGTGGGGCTAACCTCACCTCACAAGGAATGGTGTTCCAAAGGGTAGGTGCAATGGCAGAAAAGGCTTGTCTTCTAGGTCGCATTGTATGTAATTCTTTCATAGATGGGGGACACACAGCAGGCCTCTCCTGCCAGACCTAATATGGCAGGTAGATCACAAAGGGACAATTCCTCAAATAATCTGGGCCCATTCTGTATCATGTAGGGCTTTAAAAGTCCAAACTGGCAACATGAATTGGATTTGAAAGCAATTTGGCAATCAATGTAGAGATATAAAATGTGACTTCCTTGGGGTATACATAACTGCCTGTTCTGCATTTTAGACTGGTTGAAGCTTCCAGATACTCTTAGAGTAGCTCCATGTGGAATGCATTAGGACAATCCATAAGAGAAGTGACTAAGACATGTGAGCAGGAGCATCATGATCCAGAAATGATTGTAACTTGTGCAAACACCCTCCTAGAAATAGCAATATAGCAATAGCAGTTAGACTTATATACCGCCTCATAGGGCTTTCAGCCCTCTCTAAGCGGTTTAGAGTCAGCATATTGCCCCCAACAACAATCCGGGTCCTCATTTCACCCACCTTGGAAGGATGGAAGGCTGAGTTAACCTTGAGCCGGTGAGATTAGAACCGCTGAACTGCAGATAACAGTCAGCTGAAGTGGCCTGCAGTGCTGCACCCTAACTACTGCGCCACCTCGGCTCGAAATGACTATCTGCTCCTTGACCCCCAGTTTGCAAGTTGGGTATATCTGCAGCAGTGCCATCGAATCTAGTATCAGATGGTAAAATCTCAGTTCCAGAAGGCCCTAAAAACCAAAGCCACTCAGTCTTGCCAGGATTCAGTTGAAGCCTGTTGCTCCCCATTCAGACCACACAGCCATCAAGCATCTACAGCATTGCCTAATTCATCAGGAGTGGAAAAATATAACTGAATATCAACACACTGGTGATATTTCAGTTCCTGATGATGGATGATCTCCCATAACAATCATATGTAGATGACAGGAGCAGAGAGCACCAAACCTTGCAGCATCATACGTAGTACAGGCTCTCTCATCTCTGGGTCAATACTGACTTATATGGGCCCCTGAGGAAGGAAGAAAACTAACACAATACTGTGCCACCAATTCCCAATCCCCAGAGCTGATTCAGGAGGATGCTATGTCTGATGGTACTGAAAGCCAATAAGAGGTCAAATATAGCCGAGATGGATGCACTACCCTTATCCTGCACCCGTCACAGATCATCCAAAAGAGTAGCCAATGCCATTTCTGTTATATCCAGAATTGAAGCTTAACTGAAAAGGGTTCAGATAATCCATTTCATCTACAGTTCACTGAAGCTGATGTATGACCACCTTCTCCATAATCTTACATCAAGAAGGGAGGTTTGGACATTGGACAAAAATTGTCTACTATGGTGGGATCCAGCAATGGCTCCTTGAGAAAGGGACAAAGCAACACCTCCCTTAGAGAAGGAACCACCCCGTCTCTTAAGGATGAATTAATCACCACCAGTGCCATAGGGACTCAATAATTTATTCCTCACATGAACTACCAACACTGGCCTCTCCCACCAACCCCTCTCACTAAGCTGGCTGAGGTTTATCCCAATTCCATACATCCCAATTCCCTTCCTAGGTCTCACCCAACTCATCTAGCCATGTAGCATCAAACAATGTCACAAAGCTGCAACTAGGCAATGTGACAAACCCCTATTGGGCACCTTTAGTACTGGTACCAAAAACAAGCTTACTGCCAGGGCCCACACCAGACTAACCAACAGCTGGATTGCCCTCCATAGAGGACAGTTGTGTGGCAAGCACTTTCCAGCAAGCTTCCTTCCAAATAGCTCTAGCAAGCTCCCTTTAGAAATGCCAGCCAGAGAAACATATTATTCCATCTTTTCAAAACCAACAACCCAAAGAGGAAGACATTTTCAAGCTACATATATTATTTTAGTAAATTAAGTTGAAGTTGCAATAACTCATTTATGTTCTTCACATTTAGATGAATATGTTTGAAATATTTTCCCATGTAACACTTAATACTGTAACAATTTAATCTTATGAGTTGTTATAATTAAAAGGGTTTTAATTATACTATATGCACTGCATTTTCTGAATTGATTAAAAAATCATTAATTTACCCATTTTATTCCAGAGGATTCCTCTGGATTGGTCCCAAACAATTTCAACAGTCCTTGAGATGCTGTGGGTACTTCATCTGTGCAAAAGTTCACAGGCTGATTGTTGAGAGGAGAAGCAGGACTGTCTGCAGGAGGACTGTTAGGAGACATTTCCTAAAAAAGAAATGTACAACTCAAAACATGTGGAAATACAAGCAGGTTCAACAGCAATCTGAAGGCTATTTGGACTTCTAGTGCAATCAATAATGTGCTAGGAAGACATCCATTATGGCTACAATACATTATTGATGGCACTGCCATTAATGCCTTCACCCTCATTTAGATCATCTAAGATATTCGTAGAATATGGAATACGATCATCATATATATTACAGAGCAACAATTCTTTATTCATGATATATGTAGCCATTAGGAAGCCATGGTTAACCCTGGAACTCCTACAAAATATAGTAACATAAAGCTCATATTTGCAATGTGTTTGTAATTATATGTATACCTTACAAATGCAAGGTTTAAATCAAAATTTAATATTCGGGGGGGGGGATAATTGATAGGCTTATTAATTCCCTGTCACTGTCATTCTAACGTAGAATAACAATGAATTATCAATCCAGTCTTTTATATGGAAAATAATTATTTAAGAAACTGCTATTAGTAGGAAATTGATCTAAAATTTCAGCTAGCTTTTCTACTGCTAGCAAAAGTCTGCTGCTGTAGGAGATGACCAGGCTGAGCCCAAGGGAGGAGACAAACGCATTATCAGTCATCAGTCCCTTCACACCCACAAGAGATTGAAGTCCAGCCCATCTTGATTTCCTTTCTATTCTTAACTCTCACTAATTTCTCTTGACTATTAGTAGTTTAGGTTCTTGCAAAGAGCTTAAGCTTACAATAAAACTTTATACACATTTGAACTGCCTGGATCTTCTGATTTTCCTGGTGCTGACATCTGCTTTGCTTTCTTTCATAATCAATAAACAGCAACACTTCTATCTGAGAAAAACAAAACATGTTGGATAGTAAGGGGCACTTCACTAACATATGGCTACCTTTCTTCCTCAAGACTCGTCACAGCTATCTATTTGTTACCTGCACATGTAAGTACATGCATAGGTAATACTTCTGATAAAACAAAGTGGCCATTCCTTTTAATGCTCTGTAGAACGCATTGAACAGGCTCAGGGCACTTAGTGTGTGATTCTGGAGAAATAAAAATGAACTTAGAGTAGCAACCTCCAACTTAAGTAGCAGCAATGTTTAAGTAACATATTCTTCAACATAGGCAGGTCATCCTAAATGAGACCATATTATCTGCAAATAGATTAATGTGTTCATTCAAGCAATCCAATATTGTTAAGATATTTAAATTTAGTAGCTGCAGCAATGGGGTTGTGCAGTGAGCCAGAACATAACAGTTGTGGTTAATTGGTTGGAGAATGACAGCTCCTGCATGAGGCAATCTGTGCTGTGATTGGTTACTGTGGGTGTGGAGACAGTTTCCCTTTTTTCTGTGTGCTCTGTGATTTACCTCATGATGTTCCTCTTTGCCTGACTATACAGTTTGTTGTATATATTGATATAAAATATATTTATTTGTATAAAACTATATTTCATTTGTATTTCCTGACAATTCCCTGACAAATATTATTTATTCTGTCAGGTATCATTGAGGTCCTCAAGTTGACAGATCCCACCTGTACCCTCACTCTTTTAATGAGAGATACTAGTGCTAGAGTCCCTCTGCTCTGGTTTATGTGGCTACCCAGGCAGTTAAATAAGTACCCCATCCACACTTTCATTGATATTTATTTTTATTCAAGGTTTATTTATTAAGCATTCCTGGCTTTTCAATGTTAAACAAATAATTTCAGATTGGTACCACAATGTTGAAAGCTCACTAATGATCAAAAACTTGGCTGCAGAAGAAGGATAAACAGAATGGCCAAAACAAACTGGGAAAAACAAAGTGGTAAATGAATGAAAAATTTTTGCAAGGCCTTTCAGGCAGCCACTTGAGACAGCAGAAGAAATCCAGATATGAAGGTGTCCTTGACTTCTGATCGTGACAAACAGATCTAACAGGATTAGAAATCCTTCTCTAAATAGCTAGTCAGTACCTTAGTGACAGTCAAACCTGATCCGCTGTTCACAAATTCAGATAAAATTAAGGCAATTCCAAATGCAACATCAAGGGAGCAATGGAATGGAATGAAATGTCAATCAGAATGGAATGACTCCATACGCTCTAATCTCGAGCTACTTCCCTCCCTCAACGACTTTAGATAGAGATCTCAATGGTTTTCCTTCTTGTTCTGGGAACTGAGGCAGTCAATGCGATCTAATCAGTTCCAAGGCCTTGTCAATAATAGAAATCACAATCAACTGCCAGAATTTTATAAATATTTATAGAAGATAGTTTCAAAGCTCATTGCTGGCACTGTACCTCAGAGGCATGGTCACTCGTCTTTTGCCCTATGTCACTGCATGTTTGCTTTGACGGAGTCCTCTGTAGGAAGTCCGAAATTCTCTGTACTAGGAAGTCTCGATCCTTCAGGTTGGCAAAGAGGAAGGTCATTTTGCTTCGAGTGCTGATGGAAAGTGGGCTAGGCAAAATGCTGGAGCTGTCCGCTTTCTCAACAATTGTAACCTACAGCATACATAAAGGGATAAATGGTGTATATCGATATGGATCTTGTTTTCATCACCCCAGAGACTTGCTTATTTAACCAATGGACTAATATACTGAGATTCAAAACCAAAATCCTACTATCTTCAAGGAAATCCTTCAAAATTAATCCAATAACTAAATGCTGGGCTCTCAAAATAATTCATTATCAAAAACAACTTCTCACCTCCCTAAGTGGTATTATGAGATGACATGCCTCTTCTGCCTTGCTAGCAAAACATATATAGTTATTGGACACAAACATCTGGCCGAGAATGTGGATTTTATTGAATGGGGTCCACAAAGTGCAGTCTGTGTGCCCATCAAGCCGTTCATCCTTTGGCAATCGAAAAGTAGCACGGTACCATTCATTTTTGACTCTGGCATCCAGATCCCTAAAGAAAATGAAATATATATGCGATGGGGTAATTACTGAGAAATCCATTACAACAGTCTTTTTCTAACATGTCCCCTTCAGATGTCTTGAACTTTACCTTCAATCATGCACAATCCTTTTTCAAAATAGTTTCAAATAAGAATTTCCACCAAACACAGATATTGTCATATTTGACCACTGATTGCCAAAAATCCCTAGTACAGATCCAGGTAGTCCTCAACTTACAACTGGTTGTTTAATGACCACTTGCAGTCACAATGGCCTCAGAACAGGTACTTTTTGGCCATTGTAAAATGTCATACTAGACTCCCCCGGTTACAGGACATTTCAAATGCTTGGTAACCAGTTTGCATTTATTACAGGATGCCAAATTCCCTGCGACCATGTGATCGCCATTTCCATGGTGTTCTACTTAATAACCCATGTGGTTGCTTAACGACTGCAACTAGGAGAACCAGAATTGCAATCATTGAGAGAAATGGTCGTGTGGCATCTCACTTAACAACCACTTCACTCAATGACCAAGATTTTCAGGCATTATTGTAATCGTAAGTATTGTGATAATATTGTGTATTTAGTATTTCTGTGGTGACTTGATTACTATATTATGATTATTGTAATTATAATTGTTTAATTTATATTAACTTTATAACAATCTGTTGCATTATCTGTTTTCTGTCCAGTTACTTGTTTAAGATGGTCAGCTATGTAAATTATCTAAATAAAGAGTACTGGGGAAAAAAACCAGTGCTTAATTATGGAGGTTCCATGTGGGGATTTCTACCCATGACTTCATAGTTAGAAATATAAGAAAATTTAGTGGAACAACAGAAAGAGCAATACTATATTCTGGAAAGCAATTTCATATCTATAACAAAATTACATAAATAAATTTTGGGGATATAAATAGGCTGCATGGGAAGAAGAAAAATGCAAATTCAAATATCATCTACAAGTTTCATATCTCCATTTTTCCTGACATCTCTAGGAAAAATACAAGGACAGAAATCCAGCATGTGTTTATGAGACATTGGGAAGAAAATGCAGAAAGTTCAGAGCTTACCATATTTTTCAGAGCACCGGAGTATAAGATGCACCAAGGTTAGTGAGAGAGAAATATATATATAGAGAAATACAGTAGACAGGTAGGTGTTTCTGCTGGCACAGTACTTGATCAATGTAATTCTCATCAATCAGTTAAAGAGCTTTCCAAAAGGAAAAAAAAAGTTTTTGCACTCTGAAAACCTCCCAAAAACGTTTCATCCCCCGTAAAAAAAAGACATGAATAGCCTTGGGAGGGGGGCTTGCAGAGTGCTCCTGGGGGGGAAGGGTTTAAAAAGGAGCAAAAAGCAGGCCATTTTTCACAAAAATGAGGCTGTTTTCCATCAAGAAAATTGCATGCATAGCTTTATGGAGGCTTATAGAGTGCTGCTGGGGGCTGCGGGGGCAAAAATGGCCCGTTTTTTTGCTAATTTCTGCCTTCCCCAGCCCCCGTGAGCTCTCTGAAAGCCTCCATAAGGGTATGCACGACCATTTTGGTGAAGAGGTGGGGCTTCGGGAAGCAAAAAATGCTGTATTCGATGTATAAGACGCACCCAGATTTTCAGCCTCTTTTTTGAGTGGAAAAAAGGTGCATATTATACGGTAGTCTGTACTTGAGATTTCAATCAGACTCATGTTCCTGCAATTCAGATCAAGAATGGCCTTGAAATAATTGGGCAGATTAGAAAGAACCTCCTTGGATTATTATCTGGTTGCATATTTTCAATTTCTTTTCATTTGTAAACATGAAAATGGAAAAAAAGGGCGTTATATTTGCAAGTCATACTAAAAAGCACAAAACAGAAGATATCCCATAGAAAAACAGGCAGAAAACAAAGGATAACTATATACACAAGTACTATGTAATACCTAGCTTTCCAGTCTTATCAATTTAGCATCAACCACCACAGCTGAAATCAATGCTGGATATGTTTTGTTCCTCAATAAATGTGCCTAGACCTTTTATGTGTATGAAATTATATGCATCTGTGTACATATACACACCAACCCCAAAGTACACTCTAAAAGAAAGAAAATGCTTAGAAAAAACAACATTTTCACACTATAGAAAAAGGCATGTTATTTAGTTATAAAGAGAGTTACAATTCGCCGGGTTGGTGAAAGGCATTCTCTCTGTACAAAGGAAATATAGTTTGTTTTTGTTCTTAGTTATGGAAACATTTGAGGCAGCTTCTATTTGGACTGAAGCCAATCAGAGAGTGCCTACACCTTGTCTGAAGGTGTCCTAAAACCTTGGGAAGACAATCGAACACAGGTTCTTATACATGCTTACCTCTTGAGTGCTGAGATATTCTTGAGTGGCTTGCTGGGTTTGGGAAGCAGCATGTCCTCCGTGAACCTTTTATTATCAAATAGTTGACGCATGGCAATGTTGGCCAACTGTTCCATTAATTTGAAGGTCTCATTGATGTTGAGGAACATAGAAAAGTAGAGTTCACTGTCTCTGGTACTCACTTTGATGCACTCAGGAAACAGAAGGGTAGCATTCTTCTCTAACTGTGTTATATCTACCCACTGCACTATAAGGGTCACTGCGGAAACAAGTAAACCCAATTCATCAATTACTGTCATAGAGAATTATAAGGCAAATCCTTTAAAATAATTTACAGATATTTTAGCAATATTGATGTGAAATAGCCAACTGCCCATTGCTGGACTCTAATAAAACAATAAGATTAAAAAGATGCATATTTCAGATCCACTGGGAGAGATATGGGAATTGTGCAACTTATTGTCAGAGCAGTGCGAGTGTTAGTTGTGGTTCCCTAATCAAAAAGCAGGTTGAAAGAGGCAATGTTATCAGATTTAATAAATGTTTGAAACATTAAATAATAAGAGACATCTCACTGACAGGTTACCTTCTTTGCCCAAAAGGAAGGAATAGAAGCAGAGATGATTAACAGTGAGATACAGCCAGCCCTGTCTTGGGACACGTCCTTTCCAATAACTGCAAGAGTAGTAATTGACAAGTTTCTCTACTTCAGGCATTCCAAACTGCTTGCGCATCTTCAGTTCTGCTTCCTTAAATTTGCCAGGATCTTCTTCCCCCTGTGGCTGTCGATTCTTATTCTCTTCAGCAATAATTCCCTGAAGGAAAAAGTGGCAAGTAAAAATGAGTGCTCGTTCATTTGTTGCATTAGTTCACCATTAAACACAAATATTCCTCTGGAATTGCACTTCTTTGTGTGCATGCACAATTTTTCAATGTTCAAAACTCCATATTCAATGCTCTGAAAATTATGTTAGCATATTGATGGCTCTTAATTATTGTGGCCTCACTTTTAATCCACCTGCCTGAATTACCTGCTGAGGTGGCGCAGTGGTTAGAGTGCAGCCACTTCAGCTGACTATTAGCTGCAGTTCGGGGGTTCAAATCTCACCGGCTCAAGGTTGACTCAGCCTTCCATCCTTCCGAGGTGGGTAAAATGAAGACCCAGACTGTGGGGGCAATATGCTGACTCTGTAAACCACTTAGAGAGGGCTGAAAGCCCTATGAAGCGGTATATAAGTCTAACTGCTATTGCTATTATATATGAATTACATTTATTTCTGTTGTATTGTACAGATTGTACAGAAACATCTGAAATGCTTCCCTGCCTATAAAGAAAATGGTGCAGGAAATAACGGAGCACAAAAGAAGATAACATATACTGTCACTTTTTTCTGTGAAAACAATGGCACACATTAAAAAAATGAAATTCTGATGCCTTCTCTCTCTCCCTCCCCTCTCTCTACACACACACACACACACACACACACACACACATATTCAATCACTGTCCATTTTGAATATATACTGTGTTTCCTTGAAAATAAGACCTAACATAAGCCCTATCCCAAAAATAAGCCCAGGGGATGTGCGCACAAGAGGTGGTGAGCACGCAGGGGACAACAGTGTCCAGCAGAAGCTGCAGCCCGCTGTCCCCTTGGCACAGTGCAAATACCAATAAGTCCGAGCATGAAGGTGGGGGACGACGACAGAAGAATGGTGATCCGGACATGCTGCATGGCTGCTGACTCATGGGAGGCTTGCATGGTGGCACCGGCAGCAGATGGACGTAGAGGCATGGAGAGGCACGTGATCCCAATGCCCCACATGGGTTTTTGTTCTGTGCAGCCGAAGGCAAGCTGAGAGATGATGGGACAGAGCGGGTGGTTCATTGGGATTGCATCTTGGCCCTGCTGCATACTTTTTGCCCAGAGGGAGACGAAGCTTTGTCTGCTTGCAAAGGGGACACTTTGAAATGGAACTAATTGCTCTGCTTCAAACTGTCCCCTTTGCAAGCACCCAAAGCTTTGAGTCTCTGTCATTTCTCTGTCTGGAAGAAAAGTGTTTGGGTAGCTACCACCAGCCCCACACTCTCCATCTCCGTCTGCTTGCCCACGGCCTCAATCGGGGCCAAGCTCTCAGCATGCTCCGGCCTCCACCTGCCCTGCCAGGGGCCAAAGAGCCCTCGTGAGGCCAGCAGCAGAGTGGCTAGCCGCTTGGCGGCCAGCACAGCACAAGAAGTGTCCCGGCAGCAGCTGGGCCAGCAGTCACGGTGGGTGGAGGTGGGGGCATGCTGAGAGTTTGGCCCGTTGCAGCCGCGGCCAAGCAGACAGTGAAATGGAGAGGGTGGGGCCAGCGGTAGCTGTTCTCCCTCTCGTGTTGGTCCCCACAATCGTTGCACTGAAAAAAAATAAGACCTGCCTGAAATAAGCCTGAGCGCTTATTTTCAAGCCTAGAAGAAAATAAGATGGGACTTAGTTTGGGGAAAACACGGGTAGTGGGGAAAAAAAGAAGTGAAAAAGAATAATGATACAGGAAGAAGAAAGAATCAACAAAACTCTCAAGATTTTTCCCTCCTAATGGAAGTCGACATACGCTATTAGCACTTTAATTATACAGTGAAATATTAAAGCAGTTAACTAGAAGCTTCAGGCAAAGTGATACTAGTGAGCAATCTCTATGGGTGGTCCTTGAAAAATCCCTATTTAATGTATATTATACTATGAATATCTGTCCCACTGAGTTTTACATGGAGGTTTAAAATCTATAGCTCTCAACAGTTTGTCTTTCATTTATTAAGGAATGTGGCAAGAAGAACACCTCTTACATGTATTTTACCCTTGACAAAGGTAGTGATATCTTCTTCACTGTCAAAGATTGCAAGAGTCTGGAGCAAATTGTTCTCTAGCCATTCCCAATGGTTTGTAATTTCTTGACGATTTGAGCCTAGACAGAGATTAAGAACAATCAGAGAGAAGATATAAACAAAGCTTTCACATACTAAAAGTGACAGATATATAAAAGGATGAAAATGTTTATATTAGACAGTCCTTTGTCAAGTCATTTTCTTTTAAATTTCTATTCGGATCAGGAGTTTTTGTCCCTCATTTTATTAGAGAGTCCTAAACTAAAGGTCTGCGTTTCCATGCCAAACACCTCTAATATATGAGTAGCTGAAACTGGGCAAAACAGGAAATATTCATCAGTTTGTGTTTAAAAACTCTTTGCTTGCCCGATTATGTATCAGAACTTACCACAAGCCACTGTCCAATATATCTGAGAATCCTGTGTTTGATGCAAGATCCTATAAGGAGCAACTCTAGCACTGGAGTCCAAAACTACATCCAAAGTTCCCACGAGCAGTCCTAAGACAATGAAAATGCAGAAAAAAATATTATGGACACTATCTAATTAAAACAAAATACAATGTAATCATGTATATTGAGCATAAGATTTTAAAAGAGGGTAAATTATAAATTTGAAAATGTGTGGATCCAACTCTAATTGGATGTTTCAATGATGAGAAAAAACCAATTTGAAACCGTTACTGTTGGCAATTTACATGTTTGATTTTTAAAGGAAATAATATCAGTGGGGATGAAAAGATTTCCCCTTGTTGCGATTGTGGTTCTGATATGCAAACTATTAAACATATTGTGCAAGATTCCCATAATGTGCGCTCTTTGGTTCCTAGAAGATCTGCATGAAGATCTGCATACCCGAGGCGATCGCCTGGATAGCTGAACTGAACATCCAGCCCACTGCTGTACCCCCATAGAAGTTTTATATAAAATCTTGTGGGTTGTGTGTATATGTTTACTTCTCTTCTGTCATGTTCTCATCATATGCTAAACAAATAAAGGAAATGATGTGCTTTTGTCTGGCATGACCAAGACAGATGGTGGAATCCACTTTATTTGATATGTTCAAGCTGGTTTGACCAGCATTTCCCAAACTTGGCAACTGTAAGATGCATGAACTTCAACTTTCAGAATTGGGAATGCAGGATGGGGAATTCTGGGAACTGAAGTCTGTCCATTTTAAAGCTTGAAAAACACTGGTCTAGACAATCATCTGCCAAGGTCTTTTTAACTTTCGAATCCTGCACTGAGCAAGACATTGGGCTCAACAGCTTAAATGGCCTTTCCAATATTTTGATTCTATGCTATTAGGGGGAAAAATTAAGGGTACACTGAGTTTTAAAGAATAATTATTCAAAATTCTGAGAAAATGTTCACATAGCTGATAATAAATTTTGCAGTGCTACGAAGACAATTTTTCTAGCAAGTAATATTTGTGCATGTTGCTAAAACCTGATGGAAGAAACTGCTCAAAGCAGGGATGGGGAGCCTGTGGATCATGGGCCAAACGCAGCTTGTAAGAACTTCTCTGAAGTTCTTCTATTTACTACAGCAATTTTTAGTAAATATTCAACCAGAACCTTTCTAAAGCTTATAAACCAACTGGGGAACAACGTTCAAATGTAGCAGTACAGCTTCTTCGCTATATCATATAAGATGTTGACTGGACTTGTGGTTTATAATTCAGTTCAATGATTGATAAAATAATATCAGCCTTACCAGATAGGAAAGACAAGATAAACTAATTGTAAAACTATTTTACCAGAATCTTGCATGTCTGAAAGTAAAATGCTCCTGCTATCATCTTGACAACTTGACAACTTAGGGAGGGCTTCTTCTGAACTTCTTCTCCATCCATTATGGGCTATGCTGCCTCTTATCTCACCCTTTTAAAATAAGAAACTCTTTGCCCCTCTCCCAAGGTCTTTCTCACTGACTATTATAGACAATGATTTTCACTAATCTACAGTGACAAGAGATATGTACAAGTCACTCCTCTAATAAACAAGAATAACCAAGGATTATTAAATTAGGAGACAATTATTGCATAGATAATACCTAATGATAAGTTAAATGTATGTTAGTAAAGCTTCATCTCCAATTTGAATTCAAACAAACTCCTTTTTGTATTTGCCCACATGCAATTTCTACACTCAGCTGCTGACCAATTAAATGTATGCTTAATTAAAAAAAGATGGATTTACTCATTACACTAAACCAAAATTTAGTATATCGTATGACTCATTCAGAGAGGATTTTCAGTGACCAATCTCCCAATCTAAAATGAATGTTTTTTTTTTCATTTTCAAATAGATTAAATCCACAGCTGAGCATCTTCCAGAAGGTCCCTATTTAGGTGGGCTAGTGGTGAAGATGCCTGCCTCTGACTCAAAAGTTTCAATCCTAGGTAGCAGCACGTTTCTCTCCTAGGGTACAAAAAAAAAAAAATATCTGCCGCAAATTCCAAACTCCCCACAAGCATTAGGAAGGGCATTTCTTGTCCCTGAGATTAGATTAGAGAAAAGGGAGTTTCCAGTAACTGCTGAAAACATTTATACAATGGAAGGGTCATTTACTAATGAAGCAAATAAACTAGTAAGGTATGGTCAATTGTCAAACAAAGCAGTTGTGAAACAAATAAAGCATCTGTAAACAAGCTGTACGTGTAATCTATCCAATTACTGTACTGTATTCATCTGGAGTTTTTCAAAGGAAATTGAGATTTAATAAATTAATCATTAAAATCTGTAAGATAACCTAGGTGGGTGTTATGGTCGGGGGCATCTTATGGAGTGAAAAATACGGTTTTTTTAAAACCTGATTTTATATTAACAGACTTGTAACCACAATACTTATTGCTTAACATAAAATTTAAATATTTAGTTGTTTTCTCTACCCAAATGAATTCAATTAAATACACATAGAAAGAACTGTTTTACTACAGCACTATTATGGGTATGAGTATGATTTAGTAAATCTTGATACACATTTTTAGAGGTACTTTTTGTACACACTGCATAACAGTGCATCCTAGGGACAGAATATTTCCATGACATTTTCAATGGTATATTAAACCAGATTAGTCAAAGATCTGGATGATTTCACAAATGGCAATATTCCAATATCCACCTCTAAACGCCTGTCATGGTAGCAGATTAGCCATTTTGAAAGCAATTTAATAGCAATAGCACTCACACTTATATACCGCTTCAGAGAGCTTTACAGCCCTCTCTAAGCTGTTACAGAGTCAGCCTATTGCCCCCAACAATCTGGGTCCTCATTTTACCCACCTCAGAAGGATGGAAGGCTGAGTCAATATTGAGCCTGGTAAGATTCGATCTGCCAAATTGCAGGCAGCCGGCAGGCAGCAGAAGTAGCCTGCAGTACTGCACTCTAACCACTGCGCCACGGTTTGCATGGGTTTGGGTGTTCATATGTGTGCCTTTGAATCAGTTTGGGCTCGACTGCCATGTCAAGTCACTACAGTTTCCTTGCAAAATTTCCCCAAAATGGTTTGCCATTGCCTCCTTCCTAGGACTGAGAAAGTCACCCAAAATCATGCAGCTGGCTTTGTGTCAAAGCCAGGACTAGAACTCCTGGGTTTCTAGCCTGGTGTTTTAACCACTGTATCAAACTGGCTGACTTTTTAGTATTGGATAAGTGACATACCAATTCCCATTTTATGGGTTTGTTATTTTTTTAAACTACCTTGGAAATTTATTCAAGACAATAAAACTTGCAAGACTAATCCTGGTCTCTGAACAACATTCCCCAACTCCCATCCCAGGGCTTCCCTGTCCTGACCCTGTCTGCCTTCAGGGGATTTACCTTGAAGTAGGGCCTCCAGGCACCTACATTACTAATACGGTTAAATATGAAATGTGAAGTTGTTTGCTCCCACCTGATCCATAGGCTACTGGAATTTTGTTTTAATTGTTATCCAGTTTTAACCCTTATTAGCACTTAAGAACTGTAGAGTCAAGTATATGGCTGTAACGGTTGACATTATCAAAGTCAAAATTAAAATTACAAAATACAAAATTACAAGCTCTCTGTATCAGACTTCTTAGTTCATTGCTGCCTATAAGAAACATATTTACAAAATATGGAGTCTGAACTTAAAATGTGGACATATTTATTTTGTTAACATTCCACATCTTCTACACAAGCTTAAAGTGGCGTGTGCAGTTTTCCTCATCCTATTTCTCTCCACAACAACCCTGTGAGTTAGGTTGAGTTTAAAAAGAGTGATCAGAAAGTCACCCAGAGTTCCCATGTTGAGGGTGGACTAGATTTCTGAAAGAAAAATAACAACACTATCTTGTTTAAAGTTATCTACATTGTATCTGTGACTTTCTAGTTTTGCATATTGTTATAGAATATCAGGAAAAGACCTAGTGGCCGGAGTTGCATCTTTAAATTTTTTGTTTATATGTTTGTTATATTGTTTGTTTGTCTGTCTGTCTGTCCGTTCATCTACCCCGATTATCTATATCATATATGTGAATTTCATAGTGCCAAGGAATTCATTTTAGCTCTACACATTGTGTGCTATTCAGAAATTTCCTGTTTTTTTTTTTTTTACTACTTCTTCTTTTTGGCCCACCACCGCCCATCTCTCAAACAAAATGCATTTGAAAAGTTAAAGATTGAAGTAACAACAAAACAAAACCGGGGAAGTATTGTTGAATGGTGGTGGTAGCGATCATCAATATGGAAGCCCTTTAAACTAATGAAAGTAGAATCTTTTGGAATGGGTAGCCATAACCAATCTAAATAATACCTCTGCAATTCAAAGCTTCCATTTTATAAAGAAAACCGTAACTTTTAGGTTGAATATAATTTTATTATCTCTGAAAATAAGATTTTCAGCAATCCCAGATATTCCAATGGAAAGATAAGCCCACAAAACATCCCCTCTATATATTTTCGGGTAGGTGCCTGGTACAACATAACCTAAGGAACCCAACAACAGAATAGAATATCAGCCTTCAAAGAAAGGCCTATTCTGAAAAAAGAGGATGCCAATTACTAGTATAAAGACCGGATGGCACATAATTAATCCTTCAAGCCTGTCAAAGGAAACAGAAACGTTTATGGGTTAACACTTTCTCCAGCCAGAAGCATCTCCAGAAAACCGACTGGAGGGGGGCGGGGGAGAGGTCTTGCCAATCAAAGCATTAAGAAAAGAGGCCTCTCTGGAACCGATCGAGGCTGCTCCGTGTCACGCTTTAAACTCTTCGGTGCAGATGTGCAGATCGTGGGGGGGGGGACGCAAACCTACTCAAGAGGATGTCAAGACCCCCCTGGCAAGGAGGCTTCTCCGAACCTAGGCCCCGGCCCATCCGCAAGTCGCCTCCTATTCTCAGGGCGGACCTTTCGGGGCCACGTCCATACGGGCGGCGGTGGCGGCGGCGGCCACTCCCTCCCTCCCTCCGGGTCCACTCACCGGTCAGGCCGCCCCCTTTGCCGTGGCCCCGCCGCCGCTGCTGGAGGAAGAAAGGGTTGGCCCGCTCGGTGATCCAGAGCGCGTTAGCCAGCAGCACCTCCTCGGGGCTCAGCCACATGGTGATGGCGTTGCTGATGCGGCCCCGCTTGCCCAGCCACCGCCGCCACCACTGCCCTCGGCCGCTCGGGCTGGCTCCCCTCTCAGAATCGGCGCTCGGGCCAGCGGTCACAGGTGGTCACGGGGCCGCTTACGCTGCCGTCAGAACGAGCAAGTTCGGCGGCGTCTGTCGGCTGCGCCTCCTAGCGGCGCGGCTGGCACAGGGCAGCCCAGGAGGCCAGGCATTCTCTCTCCCCCCTCCCCCCCCCCCAATTCGCTCTGGTTAGTTTATTGCGGCCAAAGAAATCCCCAGCGTTGGGGTCGTATTTATCAGACGGTTATTTTTCTTGAGAGCGACCGAGATGTTTGCATTTGCTTAGCAGAACTAAAACGAAAATCAAACTGGCTTTTGCTGAGGGGATGGTGGGCTGTGATGTCTAAGGTTGTTATATAACATGCTATATATAATATTTTATATTATACGCTCTCTGTATGTGTGTGTGCTCTCTCTGTGTGTGTATCAGTGGTGGGTTGCAGGTGGTATGCCCAGGTACGCACGTATCGGAGCCAGCCCAGAGCATCGGATACTGTTCCAGTATGGTGCTCACCGGAATGGTGCTCCAGAGGGCCCACTCACCCACCCGAGCTCCTTACCAGTGTTTAAAGGCTTCCATGCAGGTGCATGGTGCGTACAGCACCTGCACGACACTTCGCGGAGCAGCTGGAGCGTCGCGGAGGCGCTAAGATGCATGCACACGCTGCACGCATCCATGAGGATGCCACCAGCCCCATTCCAACCGTTACGGTTGGAATGGGATTTGAAACCCACCACAAATCCCTAGCACCACATACCGGAGTGAGCTCCCGTTACTTGCCCCAGCTTCTGCCAACCTAGCAGTTCGAAAGCATCTAAAAATGCAAGTAGAAAAATAGGGACCACCTTTGGTGGGAAGGTAACAGAATTCCGTGCGCCCTTGGCATTTAGTCATGCCGGCCACATGATCATGGAGATGTCTTTGGACAGTGCTGACTCTTCGGGTTTGTAATCGAGATGAGCACTGCCCCCTAGAGTCAGGAACGACTAGCACATATGTGCGAGGGGAACCTTTACCTTTACTAATCTGGATTACCTGACAATGGTTACCGGATTAAGCCCCTGCTGTTTAGGATCTAAGGCTGTGCAATGGTTGCAAATTGCACAGGAGTGTGCTTCAGGACTTTTATCTTTGCTCTTCATAAAGCAGCCCTAACCATTTCAGGTTTCTGGATAAACCTAGTAAAAAAAAGGTGTTTAAAGAGTTGCGCTTTGGAGTCAACAATGATGCTAGATAACTTCTCAACCATGGGTGGAATTTTTAATTGGTTGCACCCCTGCCTGGAGAACATCTGATTTCTGATTTCAGTGATACTCACTGTTTGCCAGTTGCTTTCTGCACCTTTCCAAAGTAATCTGGACTCTTTTTAGTTTGGTTTCACACTGACGCACAGTACTGTGAGAGCACTAGTTGCACTTATTGATGATCTCTGGTGGGCTCAGAAGGACTGCAACCATTCCAGCCCTCCTTCATCTTTCAGCAGCCTTCAATTCCATTAAATAGTGAGTGATAGGTCACCTCAAGAAATGTCACTCGTCATGAGTCACTGCTTTCTGGACTAGCCACAATTTCAAATCATCTTCATATGCATGGTGCAGGAATCCAGTGCCAGATCCCAGGGCAAGTATCACTGAAATCAGATGGTATTCTTCTGGACTATTTTAGGATGTTGGGGAAAGCATGGTGCTATGGTGGCTCTCTTCTTTGATCCAGGGCTTGTTCCAGTAGGTGTTAGTGGAAGAAGGAGAGTAAACTCCTACATGAGGTCTTTAATTGGTACCTGGTGCAACATTAATAATCCATTGATAATAATTAGGTATGTATATTTCTCCCCAACCAAGTGATGATGTCAAAATTGTATCCCAACAGATACAGGTTATATGAGTCTAGATGAGTTTGCTTAACCATAGCAAAATCAAGTTCTTGCAAGTTTTGTATCTTCCAGTTCTCGGGATAGGATATTTTCCATCCATAGATCTTGGAAAGGACAACTTCCTTTGTAGTTTGCCTTCTTGATTTGTACTAAAACATATCAATTGCCATAGATCACCTACATCCATTTGGCATTTTTATGCTCAGTGTTCTGTGTAGATAAAAGCCCTAAATCTTAATCTTGGGTTCTAGCAACATTCTTTTTTCTTCTTCTTTTTCTCCCATCTCTTATCCCCTCAAGAAATTTAATATGATTTTCCTTGAAAATTATTATAATGAAAGGCAGATTACAGGGCAAATAGCAATAGCAGTTCGACTTATATACCGCTTCATAGGGCTTTCAGCCCTCTCTAAGCGATTTACAGAGTCAGCATATTGCCCCCACAGTCTGGGTCCACATTTTACCCACCTCGGAAGGATGGAAGGCTGAGTCAACCTTTGAGCCGGTGAGATTTGAACCACCGAACTGCAGTTAGCAGTCAGCTGAAGTGGCCTGCAGTACTGCTCTCTAACCACTGCGCCACCTCGGCTCTTAAATTAAAATGAATATGAACATAATGCAGGGTTAAGAGCACAGCTCTCTGATTTTCTAGAATTGGTTCCCTGGGGACATAAGATTACCATCCCTATCTCCTAAACCAGTCTCCTCCTTTTTTGATGCCTTAATTCTGGAGTGTGTCTGTCATTTTGAATTTCCAAGTAGGATGGGGGGGGGGGGGGAGAAGTGAAAAAGGGAAAAGACATAAACATGTGACCAGCCAGCTTGCAACTCACAGACATGCTAGGCCCTGAATCCAAAAATAATCCTACCGATTACCATATGCATTGAGATTTAGCAAGCAACGCAGTTCTCCCAAACACAGCTTCCATTGAACAACACTGAGTCTTTAAACAGCTTTTTATTGAAATGTATTACATTAGCAAACTCTTAACATAACGGTATACACCATTAATGGTTCAGCATATACCACACAGCTACAATACAGTAATCTACTGACATCAAAATATGCAGACTATGATTTTTTGTGGCTGCCAGGCTACAGCTGATCACACAAGTCTGAAATTTTCGATTGTCAAGAGGGTGGCACACTACTTACACGTGCCAAGATTAAACTCAAGGCAGATAGTCCTTTTCACTTTGCCAGCCTCTAGTAGCTTTCTGGATCGTTCAACTTCTTCACTGTTCTCATCAGTATAACTCACAATATGGCAATAAATTATTCAATTACATAAGCCCTGTTGTATTTTACACGCTCAGCATTTGGTATTTTAATAACTTTCACTTGTCAAATCCGCTCACTCCAATATCTTTCTCAACATTCTTTTTTACTTTTTAAAAATTTTGTGCATAGTTAATGTTGACCTGTATTTGGAAATCCTGAGCAGACATAACACCCTTAAGTACATAGCTATCTGCTGAATCTTGTTTGGGAAAAGAGCTAGGACTTAAGATGTTACATATGCTCAAATCATGGTTCAGCACAATCACTGAAATGGGTCTGACATTTTTAAACCAATCCTTTGTATATTTGTAACAATGCCCTTTTCTTATTTAAAGCCACAAATCTTAAAAACATTTGAATGCATAGCCCTTAAATGGCACAGAAAGGGCATCTTCCTGATAAACCATTTCTTTTGCTGCAAGCTGCTCAGTAACTGAGATACTTCTAGCTTTTGTGCACTTCTGAAAGATGTTTTTTTCCCTGACATAAGGCTTAGTGTGAAACTTTAATCACTTCAGTGACAAATGTACAGATGTAGAGAAAACAGGAGTGCAGTGAAACAAATGCTTCATTCTGATGGCTGCGCATCACAAAATAAAATAAAAATAAAAATCCCACAAATGCTGATTTTTCCACAACCACAGAGAAATTGCCTATTTATCCTCCACGTTTTGCTGGCAAATCTCAGTGTGGTTTCAGTTATTAACAGCAGGGAAGAATTCAATTTTCGCAGCTCTCTTTCATCCTCACAGGTACCCTGGGACAAAGGGTACCAATTGAACTACAAGGCCTAGGTGAAAATAATAAAGGCACAGAAGCCGACAGATACAAAAGCTGGCAAACCTTCTTATATAGTGCCTGGGTATTACCAGATTGAGGTTAATTCTTCCTGGAACAAATAACATTATGCTAACCACCACTACAACCATCATAATTATAACAAAATCAGGTTTTCCCCCCAGTCCTTGAATGTAACTAAGACAAGAAGTTTATTTGGAAAGGAAAATAGGACAATCAAAGCCATTCAAATTGCAATTTGCTTCACTGCTGGAAAAATGGCCACTTGTTTCACCAAGCTACAGAGCTGCATAAGTGACAGCTATTGTATATGTGTGCTTTTAGTTGATGCAGATCAGCCTCGCTAACTTGTTAGCAAATGTGATAGCTGGGCGTTTTAAGGTGTTTTTCACCCTCTCCCTGGAGCCACCAGCAGTGCTCAAATTACAGTGGGGGAAGTGAGGACTGTATTTCATCTGCTGTTTTGGGAAGAGCTGCAAAGAAGACCCCTGATTCCATAAAATTGGTGAAGTCAAAAGCTGGGGTTTTAGATTTCATGCAGACCCTTGACCTCTCCCTCTATAATTTGAGCACTGGTTTTCAATGCAATTAAAACATGCAGTTTTAGAAATCTATTTATTTGAAAGATCACATATGTATTAGTTAGCCATTGCTAAAATTCAATTATAGATAACACCAGCAATTTCAAGGAGATAAATCATTCAACTCTTAAAACTAATGTAGGCATCCGGGAAACATTAGGACTACATCAATTAAGTGCATTAAGAACATCCTCTTGAAATTATATTCCCTTCGATTCTATCACTTGGATGCGCAAAAGTCGAAAGCTACAAGCAGACTAGTCAGGCATAAGTGAACAAACACAGAAAGAATCAAGAGAAAGGAAGACAATTCAAGTAAATGTACAAAAAGATATTTTCACAAAGCTTTCATTAATATGATTCAGCACCTCAGAATGCCTGACATTTATAAGGGGAAAATGGGGGGGAGGGGGGGCAATCAGAACATGAGCGAACAAGCCAACATCTTCAAAACGGTCACACATACAAGCGTTTACATAGCACCATCCATGCAAAAAAGCTTGCCAGTCTTCATAAATATGAATGAAGTCTCACACAATTATTGTGAGGTAGGTATTATAACTATATTACAAATGAGTAAATAAAAGCACTGAATATAAATTTAGGACGACTGATGGAATAAAGTATTTTCAGTTTAGATCCAACCCGGGACGTGTAAGTCACATTTTAGGGTTTATTTCCTTATATTCTGGACATTGGGAAAAGTGAACCAGAACTCCTCTTCCAACAAATCCATTAATATGTCTAGAACAGCTCATGAAAGGATTTTCCCAATTTTCAGCCCATATCTGGACTTACACACTGCTGGCTTATTGCCAATAAACTTTGAGTTCCTCTGCAATTGAAGATGCAATATAAACAAACCTATCTAGTACTAACTTTTTAAGTGAAGACAGACAGTTTTCTCCAGTAATTGCATCTGGACAAACTTATTACATTGAATGTATTAATACATTGAATTAAAATAACCAAACAATATGATTAAGGTTGCAGTCTGTGGGCATGTAGTCTTCTAAAATTGAGGATAATGTAAACGTATGTGGGGGATAGACCTCAGAGCAGCAAGTCCTCCTGAACTATGTGGATATGTAAACTTACGGATCAATGCATATCTGCTCCCTTGTCTTTCCCACTGCTATCTTGGTTTCCTGCCTAGCCCCAGATATAATAGCCCTCATAAGTGAATATGGTTCTCTCTGAGACACTTTTTGCTCACTTTAACTTCATGTGCAAGTCTGCAGCAGCAATTTCTGCAGCTAGGATGCTTCTGTACAACTACAATGCACACTTAAGACTATCCGTATCAAGTATAAAAAGAATTGAAAGAATGCACAAAATCCTTTCCACTCATCCCTGGAAATAGCAGGACAGTAGACATACATTGCTAATATTTCATTGCAACTGTTCAGCTTCTAAATGGACACCAAAACCATGCCGTTGCCTTGTCAATGTAAGGTTTTGTACCAATATCCGTAGCAATTTCACTTAGCATAATAGTCCCTAATAAAAATATCTTCAAGGCCATGGTTAATATAGGTTAATGTAGTGAAATAACAAGGGGGAAAGTTAATAATCAATAAGGCAAAAACAAAGACAAAGCTATAGTTCAATTGACAAAGAGTCAATTGCTCTGTCAAGATACACTCTTTCTATTGAGATGCTATAAACCTGATTTGCTTTTTAATTAAACCATATATGACAATAAATGAGCAGCTGTTAAAAGTATTACTCTGCCCCATCCCCCAACTTTCAGTTGGATTAGTTTGAGATGCTGGAGATTCTAATGCAACTCTCTGTACATTGTTTGGTTGGGGTAACCTGTGTTAAACCACTGGTCTGAGCTGTCCTTCTCTGCTAGAAGTCACTGTCAACAACTGACAATAATGGAATATCATGATACTTCTTCAGGCCTTTGTCTAGCTCTAGAAATTCAAATGAGTACAGTGTTGACTGCTTCCTAAGACACTCATTACAACACAGTTAACATGGAAGCTTGATCACAGCATAGACTGTGTAACTACTCCCATTTATTGCTCTCTGACAAGTGCAGTTGCCGCCCCTTTTTCCCCTCTTAAGCTTCTTTCCAATGCACTTTTTCCCACCCTTCCTATAACTTAAAAGAAATACTGCTTTATGCTTTTCATGCTTACAATAAGATGGAAGTTGTATTGACCCTTTCAACAGTGCCAGCCCTGGGAAACTCTACTTCCTACACTTTTTTCCACTCTCATCAATTCTATATCCTTTAGATAGAAAATGCATGATAAATAACAGCAGTGAGGAACAGTATGAATACAGGGGTATGTAAGGAAAGGGAGAATAGTATAAATTGGAACATGTATCGAGAGAGAGGGAAAAATTAAGTAGCAGCATTAATTAGAAAAATCCATAAACAACACATTTTAAAGTGACTAATCGAAAATGAGCTTGTGGAAATTTAGTAAAGATTTCAATTAAAAATAAAACAGTTCAGGTGGCTAAATTACAGGTGAAACTCAAAAAATTAGAATATCGTGCAAAAGTTCATTTATTTCAGTAATGCAACTTAAAAGGTGAAACTAATATATGCGATAAGACTCATTTCATGCAAAGGAAGATAGTTCAAGCCATGATTTGTCATAATTGTGATGATTATGGCGGACAGCTCATGAAAACCCCAAATCCACCATCTCAGAAAATTAGAATATTACATGCTATCAATAAAACAAGGATTGTACATAGAACAATATTGGACCTCTGAAAAGTATAAGCATGCATATGTAATCAGTACTTGGTTTGGGCGCCTTTTGCAGCAATTACTGCCTCAATGCGGAGTGGCATGGAAGCTATCAGCCTGTGGCACTGCTGAGGTGTTATGGAAGACCAGAATGCTTTAATAGTGGCCTTCAGCTCTTCTGCATTGTGTGGTCTCATGTCTCTCATCTTTCTCTTGGCAATGCCCCATAGATTCTCTATGGGGTTCAGGTCAGGCAAGTTTGCTGGCCAATCAAGCACAGTAATCCCACGGTCATTGAACCAGTTTTTGGTGCTTTTGGCAAAAGTTGCTCTCATCAGGAAAGAGGACTTTGGACCAAGAAGCAACAGTACTTTGGACCACTGTGCTTCATTAAGACCAGGGTCAATGCAGCCGTCTACCAGGAGATTTTGGAGCACTTCATGCTTCCTTCCACAGACGAGCTTTATGGGGATGCTGACTTCATTTTCCAGCTGCCCACACAACCAAAAGCACCAAAACCTGGTTCAACGACCATGGGATTATTGTGTTTGATTGGCCAGAAAACTCGCCTGACCTGAACCCCATAGAGAATCTATGGGGCATTGCCAAGAGAAAGGTGAGAGACATGAGACCGAACAATGTAGAAGAGCTGAAGGCTGCTATTGAAGCATCCTGGTCTTCCATAACACCTCAGCAGTGCCACAGGCTGATAGCTTTCATGCCACACCGCATTGAGGCAGTAATTGCTGCAAAAGAGGCTCAAACCAAGTACTGCATACATAAGCATGCTTGTACTTTTCAGAGGTCCGATATTGTTCTATGTACAATCCTTCTTTTATTGATTGCATGTAATATTCTAATTTTCTGAGATGGTGGATTTGGGGTTTTCATGAGCTGTAAGCCATAATCATCACAATTATGACAAATCATGGCTTGAACTATCTTGCTTTGCATGTAATGAGTCTTATCTCATATATTAGTTTCACCTTTTAAGTTGCATTACTGAAATAAATGAACTTTTGCACTATATTCTAATTTTTTGAGTTTCACCCCTATATGCCTTAAGACTACATTTTTAACATTGACTGAATTATATAATGATTCATCTTTGTTAAAGTTAGACTGCACCACCATTCTGTTTTTGATATAAAGCTGAGTGTTGATGACTAGGAAAGCAATAGAGATTGCTAATTAAATTCTTAGCATTTGCTGCACAGTATTTGTCAGAATACTTTTGGGGAAAGCATGATAATAAAAATAACATAAGCAGATATTCTGTAGTGTGGTTATAGCCATGGTTTGCTATGCCACTTGGCTTGAAACTTTTAAGGTTTCATTTTACTATATAAAAACATGTGGCTGAAACAACTGATTTACCTATTATATTTCAACGTTTTCCTTTGCTTTTGGGAACAACAATCTATTTCTGAATAGAGAAAAATTGATTCCTCTACATTTTTGAAAATTGTAATTAGGAGCAATTTATGAAGGCTAGGCTATAATTGCATTTATTCAATATGAATTAATCATAAATCTTACTTCATTTCAATTTTCTACCATATACTTAAGAGGGGCACATGGAGAATTCCAGCAAAATAAACTAGACAGATGCCCCTCCACATAGTTCAGCTTTAACGTCCATCAGCACTAGCTAACGGGAGAAATAAGATATCATAGGAATTGCAGTTTCAAATATCTAGTATGCAGAATGTATTTTTATTGTATATAAATATTTGGGATGTATGGTTAATATTCTTTTTTACATTCCTCAGAAGCTGTCATTGTTTTATATTGATGATATTCTCTTCAGGTTATTAAATTACAATGATTTGAATCACCCTTCTGGAAATTAACATATGAAATTAGCTTTCTTAATAAAAAGTCCCTTTGTGATACTGTAAAAAAGCTATGTGGAAGGCCTGACAATACCCACAAGAAAAGGCATATTACCCTTTCTCTTGGCCATCCATATAAAATGGAAAAGAAGCTTCAGAGAGATGCCCAGGAAAATCACGGGATGCAGGTTGGGTGAACTTATGTGAACTCTGCACAAAATAGTTTTTGCATATGTTGAGTAAGTTGAAAATCTGTGTTCCTTGGTCAACATGAGAAGATACCCACAATTTGCTATAACATCAGTGGTACCATATACTTTCATAGTGCAAAAAAGAGGAAATGCAAAGTTATTATGGATTGAAACACTATTTGTATGGTAATACTACATCATATATTTCAGGCAGGCATCAGACTTTGGGATGCAATCACCTGCAATTAATTAATTTAAATTATATTAATTCAAATTTAAATTACCCAACTGCCATCTAGTTCCTGTAGGGTAGGTTTCAGCATGCCATTCAAACGTCAGTTTCAGTCCTTGGCCAGAAAAAGGTTACATGCTTCTGCTGTGCACCAGCATTTCTAGGCCTCTGTCTTCCTCACCCCTGCACTCCAGTTAGGAAAGCAGCAGACTGGAAGAAGAGGTAGTTCAGGTTTCCATCTGCTGCTACTTATCTGTCCTCAAAGCAGCAGTATCATTGGGCCTAAGGGCATGGTCCTTCAGAATAAGCATTCCACTTTGGGAATGCCCTCTGAGCAACATCAATTGAGTGTCCAGCTAGAGGAGGAAGGGTGGTGTTAACACTGCCAGGGAATGGTGGAGACCAGAGGAGTAGGCCTCAGGCAATGGGTCTTCTTGGGGTTGCTCTTGACAATTGTGTAGTTTAGGAACATTACGAAATTCAGACTATTGTATTAGTATAACTAAGTGCTACATTTACTGCAATATTTTCTGAAAGAGTCCATGTAGTTATCACAACAGCATAATGTCTAGCAGTTAACCAATCTTTTTGAAACCCTTTTTTCAATTTCTAATAGCATAACCTAGGAGTAAAAAGTACTTATGCCCAAATATCCATAAACTACTTTCCAAGAATTCGAAGCTGGGCTAAGAACTCTTGTTCACTTGATTAGACAAGTGTATTGCACTGCCTGTAAAACAAAACACATGGCAGCTTTTTTGTTACAGTGATAAAACTCCTTCAGGAAACAATACTTTATGTGTCACATATAATAGATCCCACACACACCCCTCTCATCCTATTCCCTCCCATACCATCTTTTAGCTAGGGCTATGTATTGTATTTTGCATTTCTGTATTGTAGCATTTTATTTATATAGTTTTATCAATTTAATATTGTAAGCCAACTAGAGTTACCCTGTGATAAGATGGCCAATAAATTTAATAAATAAATATATACATCAAATCTCAGGATATGAAAACATCTGTATTATAAATCTTGACCAAAATGAGTTGACAGGCAACTGTCAATTATTAAATATTTCACGTCTTAATCTTAAAACTTTCCGTTCCAGATAATGCTGCTTTTAATGACTTGGGCAACAGTCGAAGTATTCATGATTGGAAAACTAGCTGCAACTCGTAGTCATCTCTATAGCCTAACTATCTGCAAAAGAAACCAGGCAGAATTAGAATTTAGTGGTAAAGCAAAGGTCCTTGCATGCAAACTCTGTCCCTAGTATTTCCAGTTTCAGAAGGTCTAAGATCTAAGCCTGGAAAGGACTTTTATGCTCCAAGATCCCAACATGCCAATGAAAATAGAGATGAGATTGTGTTTTGGTATTATCTGGCATATGTCAGGTAAAAGTTCAATTCATGGAGTAAATTGCACACATACACAATTGGGGATTATGAGATTAGATAGTAGCCCAAACCATAATTGCCCTAGTACTTATTCATATAGGGTGATTCCAGCATAAAAGTTAAATCCTATATCCTTTGTGGGATATAGAAAATTTCCATATCTGTTAAAAACTCATTTTACCAATTTACAATTCATACAGTGAAATGACCTCCCCCTTTTAAAAAAATGCTGTCTTGTCCCAATCAAAAATATATTAGTTATACTTAAATCTCCTCAATGGTTGAGTTTAATGAAATTGAAATGGGAAAAATTCTGGATTCCTCTTTTCTTTAAGTTCCTTATATGTGGTTGTTTCCAAAGATATATATGTATTTTCAGGGATGAGTAAACTGTGTGGAGCTAAATTCTGCTAACAGAATTTTAACTATCCCACCAATCTTATTAAAGTCTCAATGACTATTAAGATTTTAACGTAGCATAATAATTCAGGTCGGGTCTCCACATGGTCAACATTGGGTTAAAAATAGGTTTAGCTAGTCTATGTTTAAAATATAAGGTATGCCAATGGTGTTGGTAATCAATAATTGTAGATTTATAATGAATAGGAAAGGTGCTGAATTTTTTTAGAATTATCACAACTGCATCTATGCACTACACACTTTTCCAAAAGAGAGCACTTCACATAAGATAACACTGTCTCCTATTGATAGATAAATATAACTACAGGATACTGGCAGTGTGAAAAGAAAAAAAGTGCAGGGCTTTTCTGTCTGTCTATTCAAGTAATATCACAATGGTCTTACACCTGTCCTCAATACTATTAAACTCCACCCTAACCATTTCAATTTTAATTCATAATACGTCAAAACTGTGCTTCTAAAAGAATTATGTTCCGAGGGTTTTTTTTTTTTTATGGCTAATGGAGTATATTGAAACTTACCTGGCACATACACACACATATATGTCCATGCTGCCAGTGCTACATTTTTAAAACTCTATATATCAACCATTCAAGAATGATCAGCTCTATAGAATGGCCCTCCTAAAAACACTGGCTAAGCATTCCACCTAGCAGAGTCCAGAGCTAATTTCACATTTTTTGCATTGAAGGTTCAGCATGACTACATTCCAGGGCAGAAGTAATGATTTTGAAAGCCTAACCTTTGTAGGAACACCCCCCCCCCATAATGTCTCTTCATTTACAGCTTAAGCTGTCTACGCGACAAGTCACATACATAACATATCTTACCTTTCTAGTAGTTTCAGTTTTTTTTTTCATCAATCAAGCGTCATATAGAATCAAGATTGTTTTCTCTATATATTTTTATATAGAGAGACCTCAAATTTACAATGGGAAAAAATGACATTGTCACTTATTTTACAGAGCTTCCTCAACAGGAACACTAAGGAGCCATAACATAGTTCAAATCTCCTTTTTTTTTTTTTTTTTTTGCTGAAGCAGCATTTTAGCTGCTTTAAAAACATGATTGTTTTTGTCCTTTTACCTGTCTGTTTTTGCATCAAAATACTTTTTTTTTTTACCGTGTCTCACCATTCTAATCAAAACTGATTTCCTCCAGCATTTAATGCCCCAGCTGCCTGTCTTCCTCACGTGCTTCACAATAGTGATCTCCTCAGGAACAGAATTAGCTTCAGAAAAGTCTTGCTTTGCGAATACAGTTACCTCAAGTAAAAACATGTAGGAAGGAAGCTTCCAGATTTTTTTTTTTTTTAGTATATAACACCAACATTATTGGCTTCTTAAAAATCTGAGTGAAAAAAGAACACATATCTTAAAAATCAAGCAATAATATATATTTTTGATTCCTGGATTCTTCTTAAGAAGTCTTAATCATGTCACGCTCAAAGATTGGGTTTATAAATCTCAACGGAATCCTTGAAAGTCAGTAAAAGGCTGTAAAAATGTCACTTTCTGTGTCTGTTGTTCCTTTCTCACCAAGCAACTTCTGGCCATTTAGCCACAATAATAGGATGTGAAAAAAATCCTCCAAATCCAGGAAAATGTCATAGGTTGCAATCTGCTGTTGTGATAGTTTCTTTTGTTAAACAGCAATATATATATATATATATATATATATATATATATATATATATATATATATATATATATATATATATATATATATATATATATATATATATATATATATATATATATATATATATGATCCCTTTGGAATAGAAGTGTTCAACGTGAGATTAAGGACAAAATTAAAAGTAACTTTGGGCAGTTAGCCTATCAGCTCCTGCATCAGGCAAGTAAGCTGCAAACATGGTAATTTATTGGTTTGGAAAATAAGAGAACTATCACGTGCCTACTCAAGAAACAGGACTGTTGTACAAAATTAAAACGGAGTAGGGCAAAATCTCTAGCATACTGACACCATCACGTTGGCATTGCTAATGGTAATTCTGTCAACTCGGCAACCTCCAACAGCCGACCTTGTGCACATACTTCATCTGTTCAGAGACGTCATCCTCAGATATTGCCTCAGCTGAGCTTCACCTTTGCAGCCTGGCAGCCAGGCACAAGTTCTGGAAAAAGGCAGCTCTTCTTCAGACAAAGGACATCCATGGAAGGAGTACACAACAATAGGAATGAGAAACGGAAAAGGGAAAGGGAAAGAGAGCAAAGCAAGAAGAATGCAGATTCCCTTTCAGGTCTTGTTCTCATCGTAGATGTCCAAGACAGGCTCGATCGAAGAGAAATCATTCTCATAGACCAGGCTCCGAGGGGAGAGAGAATTACGGTGGAAAAAATGGCCACCTACAAAAGAAGCAACAATAAAAATGGTCAGAAACGAGGAGAGAAATAAAAAGGAAAGTGATTAACAATGTGTTGCCAATGTTTTGTTTTTATTCCATGTAAATTCATCCTAGGATTATGCTGTATTTAATATTATTTGAAACAAGACTGGTGGAAAATCAGAAAAACATTCAAACTACATTTGGATATATTCACTGGGAAACACTGGAAAATATAGCTTATAAGACAGTGGTAGACATCAAGAAGTCATAATATTGTCAGTTAAATATAACTTTAAAAACAAATATGCTTATTATATCATATGAGACCGTTCTGGATTGATCAAGGTGAATAAGAAATTTCTTATATCACAACATACTTTAACAAAGATTACCGGTAGTGTTAGATAGAAATATTTGTTTCATGTCTATTTTTCAAGAGATAATTAAAATAGTTTTTCCAACAATGGAATATAGAAGAATCACACAATCCAAAATATCATTTTAGTTACAAAATTTATTCATCAGCTACTTCCTTTTTTCTTCTACTCTACAAATAGAAACAACTTAATTCATCTTGAGATCTGGGATAAATACTTCTCATTCAAAGCGCTTCTAAGTGGGACCTGTACATCCTGCTAATAAATGATTCTCTTCCCAATTGGATTCCAAATTAAAGAGAAAACCCCAAAGTAAAGTTCAGTTGAAAAGCAACAAAACTTCAAGCAAAGATTTAATTTTACCAGAGTTTCTGCTTTAAAATCTGCTTGGTTAGGGCATCTGTGTTAGCGTCTCTTTTCACTGCTATAAATAATTCCTTGTGTTTCAAAAGGCTGCCTTAACTTTACCACCCTCATAGTATGTATGTATGTATGTATGTATGTATGTATGTATGTATGTATGTATGTATATGTGTGTGTGTGTATATATATGTATGTATGTATGTATGTATGTGTGTGTGTGTGTATATGTATGTATGTATGTATGTATGTGTGTGTGTGTGTGTGTATATATATATATATATGTATGATCCCACTAATGATCAACCAAATAATATTTTATATCTAATTAGCAAATAGTATTTTGGAATAATATCAAATAAAATATTGAATTGGATGCTATCAGAGAATATTTTGGCCACCGAGCAACCTAGATTCAGCTCTGGATTCCCAGCAATAGACAAATACACAATTTTACATCGCTTGGCTAAGACTGTACTCCACCCAAAAACATATTTTATGTTAACTTTATAACTTTATAAAAGTGGTACTTGACTCACCACCACATGACAATCTCTGGAAGAAACTAGTTGTTACATCAATCAATTGTTGTCTCCTTAAATTGAAAATAGTATTGCGCAACAGTAAGGGCATAAATTAAGGGAAATCTCAGTGCTGATATAACTGAACCTAACCCCACCCCAAAACCAAAGATATATTCTTGTCCCTTAATTATTTAATTCATGCATTAACAATATTGTTGAACATTTTTGCCAAGCCAGAATTCCATCTTCCATCTTTTGCACATTGGTCCATTTTATTATTCCTTATGTTGATAATATGGTCATCCTATCCCAGTCGTGTGTGTAAATGCATTAATTCTATTGTCTTATTGCTATAAGGTGATACTTCTTAAAATTCAGGACCCCTTCCCATTTTTAAAAGTTATGGACACACACACAATAATGAGATTTTTTTGAAAATATCTTCAATGTCAGGGAAATAATTTTGGTTTCATGGAACCCCTGATTGTTTGGGAATATCCAGGACCCTTCAAATCATAATTTAAGAAACACTGCTCTAACAAACGTTTTGGTAATCTCAAGGAAGCATTTTAAAGATACAATTGCTTGTAAAATTACCCAGAGACTTATTACGCAGGTCAAAACCTTTAAGTACTTCGATGTATTTTCTTAAATCTTCTGCCTATTACACTAATCAAGAGAGTGAGTTAAACTAAAAATTCAAATAGCAATGTTATTATTATGAAATACACGTAAGGTATTAACTCAACCACAGCAATTAAACTATTTAAAGCTAAAAGTTCTTAATGTGATGTGATACGGTACAGTACTCAGATATGCCTCTAGGACACTTCAGCCTTAGAAGTCATCCAATCAAAATTCCTAAAAGTTAACATTTGCTTTTTTCAACTCTTAGTGATCTCATATGGCAAAATCTGGGCTTCATCTGTTTTGGGCTTATCTAAAATTTTATCATCTCAGATTCTGGTTGAAGCTAGTACGTTTGGGAACTTCAAGTGTTCTTCAATTTTTATTTACTGCTATTAATGATCTCCTGGGTTTAGCATCTTTCTAGATTGAAAGTTGAGCCTCGGGAGTTTTCTTGCATATTCAATTCTGAATTTTCTTTGAGCTCCCCTATCAAACAAAAAACGGCAATTATATATCTAAGTATTCATATTTATTTGTTCAAATATTGAGATGGGAGTACAGCAGAGGTGGTATTCAGCAGGTTCTGACCAGTCTTGGAGAACCGGTAGCGGAAATTTTGAGTTCGGAGAATACATAAATACCACCTCTGACTGGCCCCTCCCCCATCTATTCTCTGCCTCCCGAGTCCCAGCTGATCAGGAGGAAATGGGGATTTTGAAGTATTCTTCTCCTGGAGTGGGGAGGGAATGGAGATTTTACCGTATCCTTCCCCTGCCACGCCCACCAAGCCACACCCACAGAACTGGTAGTAAAAAAATTTGAATCCCACCATTGGAGTACGGTACTTACCAACTAGGTTTAGCCATAATCTACTATATAGACTCTGTTCTTAATCTGGCCAATATTTTCCAAATATTTCCCTCAAGTTTAGCTCCCATTATTATCACCTTCAATTTATTTCAAACTCATTAAGAAGATGGCTTCCTGACACACCACTTGCTGCCAAATGACAAAAGGTTTATAATTGGAAGGATCAAATTTATTTCCTTCCTTACGAATGAGGGGAAAAAAATCTTGCTTTATATACCAATTGTCTGGTATTGATCTGGTTTTATTAATCTAAGTAAGGACGGCAGCCAGAAAAGGAGCCACCAGTCAGCATTAGCTTTAATTAATTTGGGCAGACTTGAAGACTTTCCAGAATTCAGTTGCTATGCAGGCTCTTAGTTTATGGAATTGAACTGGGGGCCTATTCTGAGAAAGGAAGGATGGTGCCCTCTTCTGGTTTTGATAAAAAGACTTTTTTTTATATGTTTTTTGTTTTTATATGTTTTTTTATATGTTTTATTGCAAATTTATATGCCGCCCTTTTCCCTGAGGGGACTCAGGGCGGCTTACAACAATAAAGGGAAGGGGGTGCAAGACAAAACTTAAAAAGAAAAAAAATCGTGATTAAAGGAAATTGGTCATAAAAACACAACATTCACTCAACATTCGGGCGGGGTGAGAGTAATCCTATCCCCAGGCCTGACGGGATAGCCAGTTCTTGAGGGCTGTGCGGAAGGCCTGGACTGTGGTGAGGGTACGGATCTCCACGGGGAGGTTGTTCCATAATGTCGGAGCTGCAACTGAGAAGGCTCTCCTCCGCGTAGTCGCCAGTCGGCACTGACTGGCGGATGGAATTCGGAGGAGGCCTACTCTGTGCGATCTGATGGAACGCAGGGAGGTAATTGGCAGGAGGCGGTCTCTCAAATAGTCAGATCCACTACCATGGAGCGCTTTATAGGTGGTAAGTAAGACCTTGAAGTGCACCCGACGATCAACAGGTAGCCAGCGCAGCTCACGGAGGATTGGTGTTATATGGGCGAACCGTGGTGCGCCCATGATCACTCGCGCGGCCGCGTTCTGGACTAGCTGAAGTCGCCGGATGCTCTTCAAGGGCAGCCCCATGTAGAGCACATTGCAGTATTCCAGCCTAGAGATCACAAGGGCTCGAGTGACTGTTGTGAGAGCCTCCCGGTTCAGGTAGGGCCGCAACTGGCGCACCAGGCGAACCTGGGCAAATGCCCCCCTGGTCACAGCCGACAAATGGTGGTCAAAACTCAGCTGTGGATCCAGGAGGACTCCCAAGTTGCGGACCCTATCTGAGGGGAATAAATTTTGCCCCCCCAGCCTGATTGATGGAACGTTAACCAAATTTTTGGGAGGAAAACACAACAGCCACTCGGTCTTTTCCGGGTTGAGTACCAGTTTGTTAGCTCTCATCCAGTCTTTAACAGCCTCAAGGCCCCGGTTCATCACGTCCACCGCTTCATTGAGTTGGCACGGGGCGGACAGATACAACTGCGTATCGTCCGCATATTGATGGTACTTAATCCCGTGCCTCCGAATGATCTCGCCCAGCGGTTTCATGTATATGTTAAATAGCAGGGGGGACAGAACCGAACCCTGCGGCACCCCATAGGTTAGGGGCCTCGGGGACGATCTCTCCCTCCCCACCAACACCGACTGCGACCTGTCCGAGAGGTAGGAGGAGAACCACTGTAAAACAGTGCCGCCCACCCCCACCTCCCGCAGTCGTCGCAGAAGGATACCATGGTCGATGGTATCGAAAGCCGCTGAGAGGTCAAGGAGAACCAGGATGGACGCATAGCCTCCATCTCTGGCTCTCCAGAGATCATCGGTCAATGCGACCAAAGCGGTTTCAGTGCTGTAACCGGGCCTGAAGCCAGACTGGAAGGGGTCAAGGTAGTTAGCTTCCTCCAAGGTACGCTGAAGCTGTAAGGCCACCACCTTCTCAACAACCTTCCCCAGAAAGGGGAGGTTGGAGACTGGACGATAGTTGTTAAGAACTGCTGGATCCAAGGACGGTTTCTTCAGGAGGGGCCTCACCACCGCCGCCTTAAGTGCGGTGGGGAGGTGTCCCTCCCGAAGAGAGGCGGTGACAACCGCCTGGATCCAGCCTCGTGTCACCTCTCTGCTGTTGGCAGTCAGCCAAGAGGGACACGGGTCCAGTATACAGGTGGAGGAACTCACAGCTCGCATAGCCTTGTCCACATCCCCAGAGGCAACATCCTGAAACTCAACCCAGAGATGGTCTACCAAGTTATTCCCCTGTGTCCCGGCTGGATCTGCAGGGGTGGAGTCCAGTTCCGATCGAAACCGAGCAATTTTGTCCGCCAAGAACTGACTATATTCCTCAGCCCTTCCCTGTATGGGGTTCCCCGTCTCCCTCCTATTATATTATCAAAGATCTTTTAAAAAGGACACATGTATTGGATTGCAATGATTGGGTGACATAGAAACCATGAATATTTTCTCATGCTTAAGCTAAAAAAATCAGTCTTTGATTTTCCTTCAGTATTATGCTTCCTACAAGCATAATAATATGCTTAAACACTCATATTTTTAACTGAAAAATTGAATCTAGGAAAAGTGGATGGATGAATGGATTTATATTGTCTATACCAGTGGTTCTCAATCTTCCCAATGCGGCAACTCTTTAATACAGTTCCTCATGTTGTGGTGACCCCCAACCATAGAGGAGCCGTGTCTCGGTTCCTAGGACCGTCGAAAATATGTGTTTCACGATGGTCTTACCCTGTGAAAGGGTCATTTGACCCCCAAATGGGTCGTGACCCACTATCTAGCTGGTCTATACAGAACTAGAAACCAGACTTCACAATTTTGGGGGAAATGAATAAAAGAATGAATGAATATAGAACTAAAACAATTTGCTCCAGAATCATTTGCGTAATCCTTATTATAGATTAAACCACTAACCCCTTTGATATTAAAAATAAAGATTTACAATGCCATACATCAGTTCTAATTTGAAGTGAATTGTTAAATTTAACATAAGTTTGGATGTACTGTACAACTGATGTTGGTTCTGTTCACTGGATTCAAATGACACATCAACTACTTTTCTGCAAAATTCTCTCATTCTCTTATACTGGCAGAATAGTTTGCTAATGTTACAGATAAACCAAACAGCCATTTACCCTATTAACATCTGTAAAGAAAGCTGGAAATTTTTCATTCCTGATTCCTCCCCCTGAACTTTGAGAAATCATGGAGGATAAATGAAAGAATTTGGAAGGTTTATTCTTCCAAAATCTGAGGAAGATGATAGTACTTAACATTTTAAAATGTTATTCAATGCCTACTCTCTGTCATCTGATAGGGTATGACACAAAATAGGTAGCAGATTCCATTTAAACAATTCAACAATCTAACTAGAGATTGTTATTGTCACTGGATGCGTTGACTGAGGAGCCATCTATCAGTGATGTTTTAATTAGATTACTGCAGTGATCTTCTTTCAATTTGCTTTCTATGCCATGCATTTCTCAATTTCATTTATTATTTTGCCCTGTACACTATTTAAATAAACCATAACCTGTGACCCCTTAGTCTTTAGGTTATTGCACCTGCACCTCGGTTTAGCGCTAGTTCTTTAAAATATTTCCCCATATTCCAAGTATTTTACTGTGGCACTAAAAAGCTTTTTATTCAATTAGAGGCAAAGCTGGAGAAAACAAATTTTTGCTGCAACCAACTCTCAGATCGCCTGAACTGATTTCAGAGGATCATTTTTCACTGCCAAGAAAGCACCATTATGTACAAAATTACATCCCAGCCAAAGCTGTATCCTGGTACTTATGATGGATTATAATCCTACTTATGTAGGGCAGCATGAAAAATGTTTTCATTAAATCTTATAAGGAACACCTTTATAACTTTGCTGCTATAAATATGCTTATTATGTCTTAAACTATCACCCTAATCTGAGACTTGCTCTCCTCAAAGCAACTTAAATTAACAAAATATACTAAATAGCTTAGTAAGGGAAAAATTATTTACATATTCTTTAACACAATGATATAACATAAGACCATCACATGAGACACTCATGACACTTACCGTAATCATTTTGCCAGTTTCTTTAAAATGTTCTTACTTATTTATTGGACATCACAGCCTCATTTAATAGTTTAAAATGTATAAAGAACGAGATGGCTACTATTTCCAAGCAGTTGTTCTGAGACATTTATATATAAGCAGTATGCAATCTGAATCCTAAGTCAAATTCTTTCTATGATCCAAGTGCCAAAATATATCACATTACATTGCAAAACACTATTTACTTTTTTCTACAAATCTATCAACCATTAACTTCCATAAAGTTTTATTTTTGCATTTTAAGACATTCTATATCAGATAATTTGAATACCAATAGCCAATTTCTTGAGATTAGAATTCTTGGTTGCTTCTTGCTTGATGTGGGAGAGGCGAAATGAGATAGAAGGTGCAGTGGGCAGAAGGGGTAAGAATGGCAGTGATGTGACAGATTTCAGAAATCTGGGATGTGCACCCTAGACAGATGCTACTATAGATAGACCTTGCTTACTGACTGCCTCGTTCAGTGATCGTTTAAAGTTACAATGGTGTTGAAAAAAATGACTTTATGACCAATGCCTACATTTACGACTTTTAGTATGATTGCCATTATGGTTACATGGTGTCCTATGCCTGACCTGTTTTTCCCCGCCCCCTCCCCACTGCCAAAGCCATTGGAAAGAGACTGGAGTGGAAGAGATTATGAAAGAATTAGCAGGTTTACAATGGGGAATATGCTAGGACAGGGGTGTCAAACTCAAGCCCTGGAGGCTAGATTTGGCCCAGGGAGATGCTTAGATCTGGCCTGTAGGGCCACCCTGGAAACAGCGGACTGGCCTGCCTGCTTCTGCCAGCAAAAATGGAGCACGGGAGGGCCATGGGCAGCCCTTGTGAGCTCCATTTTCACTGGCAGAGGGCTGCAGGAGGCTGTCCCAGTTGAAAACGGAGCTCAGGAGCCCATTTTCACTGGCAGAGTGTTCAGGCCACCCCAGGCGTCCCTGACACGAGTGACATCGAGCTGGCTAGGCCTACTTTAGCCATGCCTCCTAGCCTCCCAAGGTCAAACACACCCCTGATGTGTAGTACCTCAATGGAATCAAGTTTGACACCGCTGCACTAGGCTGTTTGGGTAGCAATTCAGGGCTGCCACTCCAGAGCTTTGTACCCCTTATTTCTTACTTTTGAAATACTTTTCTTTTCAACAAATGTAAACACAACCATTACTTCCCTGCTTGCAAATTACCCGAGCTAGGGTGAGATTCCAAAGAGGGGAGGATGAGGTGTGAAAGAAAAGCACTGTTGCAGTTACGTGATTTCCCAATTAGCAACCACTTAACTTAATGCCAAAAGCACAGGTCCCAATGAGGACTACTGTACTCTGAAAAACCAAAATGATGAGCTATAAAATGGAATAGTCAGCTAGACCAGGCAGAACAGGAGGAAGTTCTGACAGGGCTTCAGTTTTGCATCTGTACAGCTCTGATAGCTTGCACACAGAGTACACCTGAAGAGAGTTTAATTCTTCCAGTAGCTATTGATAATATTGCATTATAATTCTCAGTATTATCAATATTTTGAAGGGGTCTGACTAATGTATTATTTTAGGAAGTCATGGCATCATGAAAATTAAATTAAGTTACCACTCTTCAAACTAGGTGTGTATTTAAAGGTCTATTATAACATGCTCAAAGGAGTTATGTAGATATCTTAGAGGTTTTCAACATAATGCTTTCACTATAAATCATTGAGTGGTCTTAAATTACATTTAACATGACTAATATTACATTTAATATTAAATTTAGTTAAGACGAACCTTCCTAACATGATTGTTGAAATCTAGGAAATGTGAACATTAAGGCCACATTAAAAACATTTTTCTTTTATAAAAAAATAACTTTTCTAAATTTCCTCTATATAAATTACTCAACTTTTCAAAACCAAAATCCCTCCTTCCCTCTTTGATATTTTTCTCAATAATTTGCAAGTACTATCTGAAATATTTGTATTAGTTCAACTTCAAGACACTTTACTGTTAATTTATAAAGGTTTCCCTTACCTCAATGCTTTTTGACAACTGATAATAAATATGTTTTAACATATGCTTTGGTTGCTTTTCCAAGTTGAAGAAGTGTCTTAATGCCCCACTTTCTAATCTTTCTTAGAAAATAATTAAATCCCATTATAAATTAGTTTTTTAAAAAGAAAAATGCACAGTAATGTTTCAATAAATGAAATAAAGTGTTATATTTGAAGAATTGCACATTCCTGCCTTGGTGTCTGATTACTTCACTGGTCACTGATCATATTTTTTGGCTGGAGTTCAGTGCTCTACAACTGTACATTAATGAGGATGCTGAATGAATTGAAGGTCTGAAGAAGCAACTACTGCTACGTGTTCTTGTGCTGAATAACCCAAAACTGTCTACGTTTCAGAAATTAAATACACTATATTGCTAAAAGTATTCACCCATTCACATAATCAGACTCAGTTGTGAGCGAATACCGTATTTATCGGCGTATAACACGCACCGGCGTATAACACGCATTCCCCATTTTAACACAAAAATTTGAGTAAAATTTTTTTTCATTAAAAATAAATGACTTGGAAGCTCGGAACTTAATGTTGGATTAAAATTTATAACATTAGAACATGAATTATAACATTAACTCCTCTTAAAAGGCAAATATGAAATGAAAAAACACCTCTTTGAGCAAAAAAACTTAATCAGAATCACTGCTTTTTGGAAAACCAAAAAGTTTTCGGAGGGTCCTGAGGAGCAGCCTTTAAAACAGCAGCGCGGGCGGCTGCGGACTCACAGCTGATTGGGAGAATGCCGGCGCGTACACTTGGGACCAGAGAGCAGGCGGGCGGGAAGGTAAGCACCCGCAATGATGGAGAAAAAATACAGGCAGCGGGCGGCTCTCTGGCCGCTGCGAGCCGCTGCTGCTAGGATGGGGTTAAATCAGGCAGCGGGCGGCTCTCCAGCCGCCGCTTGTTCAATGATGGGGTTAAAGCGAACAGCAGGTGGCTGGAGAGCTGCCGCCACTGCTGCAAGGTAGGGGTTATATCAGGCAGGGTAGCTGGAGAGCCGCCGACGCTGCCATGAAATGGATGCTGCACTTCTATGAGTATCATGGGCGCCGGTGAATCAGCTGGAGCAGGCAGTTTGGGACCCGGCGTATAACACGCAGTATCGGCGTATAACACGCAGGCAGGGTTTAAGCTTGCAATTTTAGTTTTAAAACTGCGTGTTATACGCCGATAAATACGGTACTTTTGGCAATATAGTGTATCTTGGATACAGACTTCCAACATTAGTTAAAAGACAATAACTGGAGAAGTTCTCTTATGAAATTAGATTTCACACTATATTTGGAGAGTCTAAACGCTAGGAAGATTCAGTATAAACTATTTAGAGAAGCATTCAATATATAGAAATTTCAGAGAAGGTACACTACATATATATCGAAGCATAAAGACCAAATAGCACTAAATGAGAGCACTGTAAGAAAACACATAAGAGGCAACTAAACATAAATAGCTTGTTGAAATGGGTGGCTACAATTTTTTTAAAAAAAATGTTATTTTGGATTTTAGTAACGTAGTACTTTTGGGCACTTTTTTACCAGACCACCAGCCCCCCCCCAATGTTTTTCATGGTAGAGGAGTTACATATATTCTAAACTGTTTTTGTTTGCAGCAGTTTTTAAATGAATTTACATTTAAATGGATTTATATAGAGCTAGTGCTGTGTTATGTAATTCCTAGTACCACGTTCTTAGAAAAATGTGTACATTTTTCTTCAGTTTTGAAGAATCAGCCTGAAAGATTTCCAAGGTAAGAAAACAGACATCTTTCACTGCAATGTGGTTAAATAGTAAACAAAAGTCAATTTGAGGCTAATTTTTTCAAAAAATTTATTGATCTTTTCTTAGTACAAAGCTTTAGCATTAGTAAATTATGCAAACAAAATATACCAACAGATATTTGTTACATTATCAAAAAATGATAATAGAAATAAGTGCTTTCTTCCTGCAGCAGATGATTAGATTCTATCTTCAATACCATTCAGCTCTGTAAGAAAGTAAGAACAAACATATAATATTAGTAATAAGATTGTACTGTTAGTAAAACTGAAAACTTCAAAAACAGTTATAAGCAGAGTATTCTGAGGCAACAAACTGTATGTTAAAGTCAATGGGAAGGAAGACAAACCTATTCTATTCTGTAAAGGTAAACCTACAGACATTAGGAGTTAGAAATAAAAAGCTGCTTCAGAAGATAATAATACAAGTAATGAATTTTATTTATCACTTTTTTATTTGACATATTGGTAATTTCCCCCAAAGTATGAATTCTATTAATCAAACCATCCTAGGAAGAGTTAACCTAAGGTAGATGCCCCCCCACATTTCTATGTTGTGTCATCATATCAAAATATAGTCTCCTATGTCTATGAAATTGAAGATGGTGATATAAAAATAATCTATATCCTATTTTCTATATGTCATTGTAAGATAATAAAATCTTGGTGTAATTAAATAGTAATTATTAGTGCAAGGAAGTATTATGTGAAATTGATACACTTCTAACTGGATAAAGTCAAATGATGTATTCACATTGGTGGAAATATTTTAATCAAGGAAAATGATACGAGAGATACAATTCTGTTTTTTTTTAATAGCAAAACTGAAAGGTATATGGGAAGTTGCACTATTCATTTCTAATTTAATATAAGTTAATACTTATTGCCATACAATTATTTATTATTTATTTAATTAATACTGAAGTTGTTTATTATAAAAACAAAAATACAATGATTACACTCCAGAAATAGATTCATTACAAAGTAGACAAAAAGGAGTGATAAAGAAAAATCATCCATGATATTTGCTAAGGTAAAACCTATGACAGACAGCCTCACATGAATTGGGAAGGAGTTATTCCAGAAAGCAGGAGCTACTACAGAAAAGACTGTTATGAGTAACTTTAGATTGCAGAACCCAGAGAAGACCTTATTTAAGGATTTTAGTGGCCATCCAACTATAATAATAGAGGCAATTTGCAAGATAACATTGTCAAATATCTTTGGTTTTTAAATAGCAATAGGAAACCAGTAAACCTGGCTCAGTAATTTGTAGCAGAGATGTAATATGTATTTGTAGTAGTTGTCAAAATAATTACAGTATATGCATGATCACCAAATTTAGTAATTATTGGCTGAAACTTAAAGTGAAAATGTACTGGCGTAGATAAATCAATTCTGATTTCTTACCAGAAATGTTATGGTATTTCTAACACTAACTAATGAAAGTTTCCACTATTTGAAAAGTTGATGCTTTGTAAAGGAAAACTTGAGAAAAAACATTTCTCATTCTCTGTCCATGTATTTTATAAATACAGAGATGCTACGTGAACAAGCCTTTGATTAATTGGAAACTAGACTTCTGTAAGTAAATTGGGAACAGGAGCAGGGAAAAGATATACCTGTTGGTGTATGTCCCATTGGAATAAGAGTGCTGAATAAAATGTCCTTGCTGCTTTTTCATACTTTATATAGGTTTTCTGATAGATTATTTCTTTTGCTAGTATAATGATAAATAAAACTCTGTTATCTTCCCATGGAGCAAAACAGGCACTTGCATGTTTTCTCTCTCCCAGACTGCTGTATTTACAATTTATCCTTGATGCGAAAAATGATAATATGGAACTGTTTGCTCTGAACTAAAACTCAGGGGTATTTGTATACCCAGCTTAAATGGTAAGAAAATACTATTTGGCTTAATATGCCAATTTGCCTACATGTTCTACTTGATGCTTCTTTGCAAATCTGTCATGCACACAAATGCAACAATTTGTACAATTACTTACTCATTAGCATTTAAGCTTGCAGTGGCTTTGATGATCATGTAGCAGAGTGTCAGGGCACTTAGGAGGCCAAAGCTGGCAATAATAAACCATTCTTCTGTTGACAAAGGAAAGGGAGGAAATCACTCGTGGAAGGCATATGTCGATGAAAACACAGCCCTCAAAGATCAGAAGCAGAAGATAAACATTCTAGTCATGAAGCACCAGGAAGTGAAGCTCCAGAGGAAAGCAGAAGTTTAGCAATGGAAGATACTAGGTGGAGAAGGGCAGCCAAAAAGTTATGGGGAAAAGTGAAAAAAGTAGGCAGTATACTTATAGACTGGTTAGCAGACCCAAACAATTAATTATCAATGAATTGCTTAAATCAAATGCAAAGTAATGACAGCAGAAGCAAGTGTTTTACCTGCAATTAAAGATTGACAAAATTGATAGATTTCCAAGTAAGTATTTAGGAGGATACACATATGATATGAAACCAGTAATTATTGTTTACTTTTTAAAGGCAGAATTTCCACGTAGAACAAATAATAAACCATAATTTTAGTCTAATGAATGCAAATTAAAAAAATACTATCTGTATATCATTTTTAACTGGCTGGTACATGCTGGCTGACCATATTTAAAAAGCAAAATCTGAAAGATTTCAGATAGAAATAAAATGCTTCATGTTTTTAATTATTGTCATCTCTATGTCTGCTTGGCCAGGGTAGCAAACAATACTGAAACAGGTTACTATGGTTGTTTTTAAACATGAGTTTTGATGAACTGCTTTGGACCACTGAGATTTGACCTACATTTTAAAATACAAATGTATCCCATTGCTACATTTTTTTAAAAAAATCAGAAAATGGTGCATTATTTTTAAGCATAATATAAACATGCAAAACATTTTTAAAAATGGATATAATTTGACTCTTCACTCAGCCCTGTCTATAATTATGGAACTGAAACTATAGAAAGAATAAGTCTGAACTTTCAGGCTAGATATTGACCTTACAAAAATTAAATGAAAAGTAAGACAAAAATTATAATGCCATTAGTAAAGCTTTCCAGCACTACATACTGTATCGTTTTATAGAAATCTTGTACAACAAAGATTTTTGTAACCGGTTTGCAGAATATATGGAAACATAAGTAGAAGCAATATTTCCCTTCTCAAATTACTTAGTTTCAACAAATGAAATACATTCAATTAGTAAAATACTACAGCTGTGTTAAAGGTTAAATTTGTATATAATTTGAGCAGGTCTCCAGGTTGATGTGACTTTTTGAATCAGGTTGAATTGGAGACTTTAATCAAAGCTGATCTCTACATGTGTAAAATATGTCAAAACTCACAAAGTTGCCTAGCAAGAACAAGGATCTTTAATGTGTACTACTCTTTCCTTGAAAACTGCACTATTAATTGGTAAACTGAAACAGAAACCATGTGTTACTGCTAAACTCATACGGCTCATTAAATATTTTGAACATTCAGAAAGCAGAATGGATAATCTTACTAAATAATTGCCATAAAGGAAAAGGCTTGAGGGGGGGGGGGAAGCATCCATTTTTCAGAAGGCAAAATATTACCACTTCTATTATCAGTAATTTATTAACCTGTTGAGGAGCATAAAAAGTAATTTAGAGAAGAATCTAAATCACCCTACCATGCAAAATACTTTTTTGCAAAAAGCAAACTAGCAATGCTTTGAAAACATCAGCTCACATCAAGATAGTACAAATTTAAAGAAAGAACGCTCAGAGCCTATAGAGAATATTTGGTCAATTCAGTTCTTTGTTTTTCCTTATAGATCTCAAGGATGTCAACAGTTCACATGGAATATTCAACTCTTACCCGTTTCAGATATTTAAATAGCCCAACTGACCTCAAGTTAAGGTATACAATAAATGCCTCTTTGTAGGAGTGATACATTCCCCCATCTTATTCTTAAGTCAATTCCCAAATGGATTCCACTGGATGTGATTATTTCAGGGCTTGTGAGTTGGCTACAGTATGGTCCAAAAGTGTGCAACTATTTTCCCCTAACAAAGTCCAAAGTAGATTTTGACAGTATGCCTCTTGCCACAGTCACTGGTCAATGATTTAGTAGAGTATCCCCCCCCCCCACCTCGATCTATTAATTTGAATATGTAGGCAATTAGGACCTTCAAGCGAGTCATTCCTTTGCTGCCATTTTCTCCATTTTAACATTTGCTGGGCTTATTACAGGAATATGAAATGCATTTGATTTAAAGGGCTTCAAACAATTTGTGATGATTTAACACGTGTTGTTCAATAACTAGTCACTTTTTGTTGAATAAGTGGCTTCTCAGTGTATAATCAACACTGAACTAACAAAGCCAAGACAGAGCATCTAATGATTGCCAAGCTTTAACAGTGTTTATTTAGATTAAAGACAATGATACAAATATTAGAAAAACTGACTACCTGGCAGTTAAATTAAACTGTGCTGGCAGTTAAATTAAAATACAGGTAAAACTGTATTTTACCTTCTTCCATTGGCAGAATCAAAATACAGATCAGAAATTAAATCATAAGTAGAATGATTGAATCACAATCTAAACCTAGTAAAGAATGACCTCAGATGAAAAAGAAATGGATAAAGGAGGTCAGTGCCTTCTTTATCAGCACCACTGGGAATTTTGGGGATAATGGAGCTCGGCACTGACTAATTTGACTGCCAGCGTAACAGGTAGTCAGTTTTTCTAATTACTTGTATCACTGTCTTTAAATAAGCCTCCTTGTTACATTGTCAAAGCTAGACAATCATCAAAGATAAATCTTTTTTTATTTGAATATATTAGTAGATCATTTACTTCAACATTAAAGAGGAATGGTGCCAGTGCCTTTTCTTCTGATAAGCCATTCCACTAAATCTATGGATGGTTGGTTGTGTTTGCCTCCAAGCTCTATACTAAAGTGCATTTTTGGATATTTTGTATTAGTTCAAAATCTTCCGTCAAACTGTACAACTTGCAAAGTACCATATGATGATTAACAAGCAGATATCCTGCCAAGAGATCAAAAAGTGCATGCATGATTTGGCATAGGAGTAAGATTGGCTAAAAGCTCTTTGGACCTGAAGACCCTTTGCCCAATTTAAACAATGCGGCAACACTGATTGTCTCCATGTCTTGCATATTTATTTCAGATACTTCTGAAACATTCCGGCAACTATTTTATGATGCCCAAGCCAAAATATTTTCTCAATTTGCAGATAATTAAGGCCAAAAGATTTATAAGATTTCACATATTTTGTGGAATTTGCTGCTTCTACCATTTAAAATTTGATGAATCAAATCAAATTATGAATCAAATGATTATGAATCATTTGATTCATAATTCCTGCCATTTTTCTGTATTCTATTTGGAGAGTTGCCATTTAGGGGCAAGTGGTAGTATGTCAATTTATTTGGCTGTTATGCTATGTTGTTCCATCTTTTGGGGATCTTTGTTCATCTTTCTAATTGTACCCTAAACTTTCTTCTTGTTGGTTATGTCGGATTTCTCAATTCCCATCAAATGCTAAATCATTTTTAATCAGAATTGGCTGTAAGCTTATCTCCTATAGAAGTACTATCTTCTGGTATCATGTACTTGATAGTTATGATCTATAATGGGGTGAGCATAATGTAAAATAATGAGAATAATGGTGCCACAGCCTCCGGAGAGCTAAAGTTTAATATTTTTCTGGGCCAGATCTTAGATCAACACCAGTGGTGAAATATTTTCAGTTCTTTTTGAAACTGAAGTGATACTGAGAAGTTCAAAAACTTTGGAGTCTTTATTGGATAAATCTAAACAGCAGATTTATCCAATAAAAATTCATATTGGGAATGGGGAACTGGGTCTAAAACATGTTACTGTTAACTGAAATATTACTGCTGACAGTACCTCCAGTTGCTTTGATTATTCCCCAAGGTCACTTCCCTCAGTTTATCCCCCCCCCCCCCGTTGTTCAGCATTAATCAAATAAACTTTATATCATGTGGATCCTCCTAGACCCATAAGTTAATATGGGGCTTGAACTTTATTTTCTAGTACACTAACCTCCCATTTTTAACTCTAAAACATTAAAAGATAAGGTGCAGAAAGCACCACCATTTACATCCAAAGTTATCTACATAAATTGTTTAGTCTTTCAAAGCCCAAGGTAACAAAACATGACATGCCGGATAGAGCTGAACTTCAGATTCCATCAGGCCTAGCAAATAAGGCCAATGGTGAGGCATGATTCGCTCCAACATCATTTCGAAAGTGACAACCTGCTTTCTCTTGATTTAAACAATAGGTCCCCCTTAATAGTATGCAACAATTGTTGATTATTATATTTTTCAGAAATGTTTTAAAGTTCAATATTTTGAGGTTGGTCCTATTCAGATTTAGTGTAACTTTTATCACAATAAAATTTTGTATTTTCCTTAATTTGGTAGATTCCATAAAAGTATGTGTATTATGTTAAAGAGAAACAAGTCTAAAGCAACACATGAAGAGTGATTCTACTATTAAAAGCAAATTTTACTTACTAGTTACAGCAATGTTGATCTCGCCTGTCCTTGGAGTCAGCTCTCCATCCTGCGGAAATTGTGATATACCAGAAGTACGTAGGGGCTCAAGAGTGAGTGAGCTGTCACTGCTAAGGTCACCAGGTACTGATCCCCTGTTACCTAGCTGGCCTCTGGTTAGTCTTTCCATGTCAAAGGCCATATTGTCAGCACATGGTACATTTGTCTGAAAATAAGTATTGCCATATTAATGTATACCATTTTTACACTGTTAGCAAAATTATACATTAATGAGATAGTATCATGAAACCTGAAACATAAATACCAACACCAAATGGAGATCAATTATTTCAAGCAAATCCCAATCATGAAGAACTTGGTTGAAAATATTATCAAATTGAGCATCTCCCCCCAATGTCTTATTTCTAGTTATGTGAATGTCTTTCTTCATTATACAATCTATTAATTAAACTATTTTACAGTTCACAAACCCAGTAGTATATAAACAAAATAACCAATGAAGTAAGTGACATTGCATTCTTTTCAACTTTATTCAGAATCTCCCCCACCCCACTCCTCCAATAGAGATGGGCATCTTCCAAGCGGAGTTATGCATTAATTTGATGGTGTTATAATATTTCAAAGGAAAGAAATTCAGACCATGTTTTTTAATCAGCCTAAGATAATTATTTTTATGGGTGCATTAGTGAAAGTTGCCTTGATTTCTAGCAACAACAAACCCAGAAATAATAAATAAATCTTTAAACTTAGTAAGTAAATTAGATTAAAATATGTTTTAATGCATTAATCCAGTTAAAATATCTTTTAATAGGACAAATTTGCTTTGTGAAATAGATATGTTACAGAAGATGGGTTACTTTATGTCAATTTAATCAAGTTTTATTTTGGCTTTTTCATGACTAAGGGTTTTGGCAGAAAATGTCAAACTGTAACTAATAAAAACAATCCTGAATAATGAAATATTTTTTGAGTTATTAGTTCCAAATCTACTGTTTAGCATGGCTATTTCATGCAATCAACTAACGCATCTTGGAACCTGTCTCTTGTTGGATGAATTTGTGATTTGAGGTATTTTAGAATGCATACTTCAACAGTATTAACTGTTTTTGTAAAGCTTCAACTCACCACAATTCCCAAGGCCTTCAAAATATTCAGTTTACACATAGGACAGGTACAGTGCTCACTTAGCCATGGGTCTACACAGGTTTTATGAAAAACATGCCTAAAAATAAATGGGAATAATTGTAAACCATCAATATATGGCAGAGGTTTTAATATGATTGATTAGCATTCTGAATAATGTGCCTGGGAGGTTTAATAAACTGAGATTTGTACTTTTTACTATAATGTTTCCTTAGTATATACATTATAATTGAAACTTATGCACTGCATATTTCAAATATTTTTTTTGCTTCTATTATTTTTCTGAAAGAAAAAAGTAAAGATGAAGAAAGAAGGCAGTAAGTGAGCTAATATCTGGCTGTATAAGGCATTAATGAAAAATATGTCACAGCTGTATATACAAGTTTCTCTTTCATATTTCCAAAATATGTATGTCAATAAATAAAAATTCATTTGGTTCTATCTTATATTTTTGTGCCTTATCTTTAGGCAATAATCCATTATTAGATTGCCTCATTCAATTTCTTTCTTTCTTACTCTCTCACTCACACTAAGCAGTGAGGCACCATGTGACATAAATTTAAATAAAGTACAAGACACTTGTTCCTGGACCTTTATCTACAATAATTCTGTAGATATCTATTTGCTTTATTTTTGGAAATGATTTTAAGATTGTTATTAAGCAATTGGCAACACCGAAGTGCAGTATTTTAATCATTTAAATACCATCTCAGAATATGGATTCCCCATTCAAATCCCAGAAGGTACCATGGAGTTCCACTTAAAGAAAAACTATCTATGGCACATCAGTCATTAAAGACATTGCACATATCCTTTGGGATTGCAAACTATATTCTCAATCTTACTTAAGATTATTATTTTAAAACTTAAAAAAAAACCTTGGGCACCCAGTAGAAATGGTCTTACATTTTGCAGGGAACTAACCTGTATATCACTAGCAAGACTTCTTCCATTTAACTAAAAGAAAGTCAAAGGCCAAGAAAAGAAACGAGTGCAAATGGATTTAAAATATTCTATTCACATTTAGTCTATCAGCAGTTAAAAGACAGCCATCTAAACACAAGACTGTATTAGTAAAGTATATTTGCTACTGTAAACCATTGCTGTGTTTGGGGTACATGGGACTATTTTTGCTTGACTTATATGGGAAAATTAGCTCCTTTTACTCTTTATTATTTTGTTATTATTTATTTAAATCTATTGACTGCCTAACTGTAGTGGACTGTGGGTGGTGTATCAAGTAGAAAAAAACCCCATAAGAACAACTCCTCTAAATATTCTAAAAGTGAAAGATAGAAGAAAAAAAACTACCTAAGAATGAAAAAAGAAATCTAAAAAATCAATTATTATTATCTGGATAAAATAGTCAATTTTGCATGTTTTGATGTCCCTATAAGTTGAAAGCTGAAGCCTAACTTCAGTAAATTGAGACTGGAATAGCAATGGAAGGAATGATATATGAAAGTTCACCTCAAACTTGAACAGGATATATATATATAAAGAGCCGTAGCAATAAAGGAGAATATTTGTAGCTCAGATTTGAAATGGGGGATTCTTGGTGCTCTCTGAGTTTGCTTGTTTTCTTGCAGAAGTTTCATTACCCAAACTAGGTAACATCATCAGTGCACTGATGAAATAGTCATGCTCATCAGAAATAAAATCATAACTATATCATAAGGCCTCCTAATCTCAGGATTTCTAATGACAGGAATAGCAAAACAATTTTAAAATGCAATTAATTTATTTTGAAGAATAAAATAAATATCAGAAAAGAAACTATTGGCTTACTTGCATGGTAGAATGCGTACAACATCATTCTGCTTATAGCTTTCAATGCAAACAGCACAGTGATCAAAGTCTGGATCTGTTTCCTAAAATGAACAGAGTGAAAATTCCAGTAAGATCTATTTACAGCAGAATAGTTTTAGCAAGCAGCCAATGGACAGAAGGGCTAGAATAGTTTTAGCTCTGACTATGTTTATTTATTTGCAAGATTTCTATCCCACCTTTCTTCCAGAAACTCAAGGGACCTTATTTTAGAATCTCTCATTTTTATCCCTGTGTCAGATTTTGCCAGGCATAATTACAAAGTGTTTAGAAACTCAGTTTCACATACAATAGCAGAAGAAGCATGGCTTTAGATTCTTTACTGCAAGTAGGAAAAAGTCTTACACATGCAGAAAATCTGTGTATCGGGGAACATAGGATCAAGCTCTGTATGCATAAATCAGCCTCAAGGTTTAAATCCGAGACATTTTCCTTCCTCCTTTTTGAAATCTGCGCATCAGCAACTACCCATTTCAGGTTTACATATCAGTTTTGTTTTGCCTGAAATTGCTGAGTCCTGCCTAATTCAGTTTTTTCATCCTGAGAGCCAGAATACAACATGCAAAAATCATAAAAATAAATCATACAATTGATTTTATTAATATTAATATTATCACAAAACTGAAACATTAGTTGCAGACTCCTTATGAAAGTTCCAGTGATTTAATTACTGTAGTGGTAAAAAGGAATACATGTCCTTAAAATCTGAGTTATTCAAATAAATATCTTCCTGCTGCCCAATTCTGTATAAAATTAAATGTCTTTTCTGAGTCACAAAATTTATCAGTAGGACTATACAAATATTAGGACTCAAGAAAGGATTTCCCATTTAACTGCTTTGTTTATACGTTAAATGGGAAACCCTTTCTTTGGCAAACTAACAGCTATGTACTGCCCACATCAATCTGGAAATAATGTTTCTAAAACCATGATGATTTTATGATTTAAGGACCTTTATTTTAGATTATAATCTTCAATTGTGGCATATATAATTTGTATACTTTTTCCACTTAATATAAGAACAAAGCCCCTTCCCCCTAAATGCTATAAAATTAGCAATCTCAGTGTTGCAAATGGACAAAAACTATTTCATATTCTGACTCTTAGTTGTTAATACTGATGAATGGCAGATGCATTCTATAAGCCTGCCAACAATAAGCACATCTGCTGCTGCATTATAAACTTGATGTCTTTTTACTTTGGATTTATCTCTCTGTTAAGAGAATTCCAAAACATGCATTAGCACATTTTTGCTATTAATTTTTTTCTTCATAAAAGGGCTATAGGACAACTTTGGGACAATTCAACAACAAACTCTAGAACCGATTTGCACACACAGAGGATCCTTATTTATTTATTTTTCCAGAAAAACAGCATTGGCTCAAAACTCGACTGGTATATTTCCTGATAATCTCTTGGCAATCTTGTATATGATACATAAAACATAGAGGCATTACAAAAGGCAATCAGTAAATAAAAATATGAATGTTAATAAAGTATAAAATAGTAAGTCAATATTCATTACTTTAAAATTATTTCAAAATCACTTTAACCGTGTATTATTTTTGTGCCCACCTTTCCTTCAGGAATGCAAGGAGTTATAGAAGGCACTTGGTGAACTTCCACAGCTGAGGATAAACTTGAACCTGATTCTCCCCAATGCCAATCTAACATCTTAATCACTACACAACTTTGCTCCCACAAATCATCAAGAGCAAATGGGGTTATGAAAATTTAAAATATTATTTCTGTCTGTAAAGGACACAACTAGGGCAATAGGCTAGGAAAAATACATAAACAGCGACGATGTACTGACACTAGCCCTGTGAATAATTACTGAAAACGAAAAACGGACCAATCACAGTACTGAGGTAAATACATTGGGAAGCAGACGACATAGCCAAAGGCTAATGACAGATTTTCTAATAAAGTAACAGAGTTATACCTTATCACCTTTCTTTACAGTTCTTGCTGTTAGTTTACCAACAGCTTTTTTGGCAGCATCTCCAAGACGACGCTTTGAAAAAAAGAGAAACAACAGTGATTAACTATTACAAAAATTGCACTTCTTACCTTTGCTTTGATGCTTACTATAGCTAGTTCTTTACAATATTTCATTTATTCTACCTATCCATCCACATGCAGAGACATATTCTAGGGGGAGCTGGAAACAAGGATATTTTTGTAATTAAAATCTCTTTGACCAAAAACATGAATCTCTTATTTAATGGAAACCAAATTAGTAAGAAATGTAAACTGTTGTCTGTCTGCAACCTAGTCCCCAATATACAAGTACAAGGGAAGGTCCAGTTAGTTTACTACTATAGATAATGAAGAATAATGTAATATACTTGAAACAAAAAAGTTGAAAAAGTTGGGAGGAGAGTGAGGATTTGTTGTTATTTAGCTTGGGTGTAAACTGTTCCTTGCTTCATTTAGGTCTAATCTTTCTGTAAAGAACTTTCAACCTGTCAAATCTTTCTCTAAAATCTTTCCTTTAAAAAGAATTAAATAAACCCTTTTATCCCAATTTTATTTATCTTTAAATTTTAGTATTTGCATTGTTATATCTAGCTTATTATTGGGATTTTTTATGCCATATCAATTTGGTCCTAATTAGTTATGGTTACATTATTCCATATAAGTAGTATTTTTAAATCTGTGAACCTCAGCTGAAATAATTATTTTGTGTGACCATTACAAGCATTGTGTTTGTGTGTATCAGCTACATGCAACCAGAGCAGTAACAACTATTTTCTCCTTTAAAACAGCTAAACATTTTCAACTGTTCTTTAGCTGTTGCTATTTCTTCATGAAAGTTTAATAAGACAAGCTTTTTAAACCACATAAAATTTTCATTAAGTTTTTTCAACCGTCATAAAATACTGGAGAAAGAAAAGGTCTTAAGTTTTTAACCTACAGAATAGTTATTTGATATAGATATCTCAAATGCAGAATGCTTTATATATGGGATCACTTCATTCCAAGTGCTTACATGCTAAATTTTTTAAATGGCAAAGAGATGAAAAAGCATGATAAAAAGTTTGAAAATAGAAATAATTAAACACTATGAACATAGTTATTTTAAAGTCAGACAAATTGACTTTATCCCTATTGGAATGTGTAATATAAATAAGATGAAAAACAGTATAGTACCTGAATTCCCTTACATTCCTACTAACATTGTCAAAGCATGAACTTTTGAATACACTGGCAAAATCTACAGAATATTTTGTATCATATAATTCCCAGAAATGTTTTTTTTAAATGTATTTCTTATGCATTCTGTTTTTAAAATCTCTGCATACAAATATACATATTGTAACAAAAGGGGTTGACTTTGGAACAATATGGAAGTTTTAGCATTAGCCTGAAGAAATAGCACAATATTATTTGATACTTCCTTTCAGAAGTATTTCCATAACATAATTTATTGCTATCATGGGACAGCAATAAATCAGTTAAACTATCTATTGAAACTTTGTATCACTGCTATTGCTATTAGCAGATATAAGTCTAACATATTGTGCACCCTTATTTAGGTGTGTAATCCTTGTTAATTAAACTATAACTCTTTTTTTAACATCCTTTCCGATTTCAATAAAAACCTTTCTGAAAATATTACCAGTTTGTTCTTTTTATATTCCCCTTTAAGGACACACTTCTTTTAGCTAACCCATCACAGCTACAAGTCAGTAAATCCTGTCATAAAAGTGATTATTTTAAAATAGTGATTATTTTTATGTAATTGCACACATGTTGTAATTGGAGAGGAGATACCAAAGACATACACTGTGAAGTTTATGAAATACGAAACTCATATACTACTGGTTTCCCCATTTGCTTTAATATAATATCTGAAGGATTTCTAACTTCATGAATTCTGATGTAGGAAGTTTATTGATTGATTGATTTGCTGCCTGTCATGGGGCTACCCTAGACATCTTATAAAAATAAAAAGGAAAAAAGGAAAAAAGTGTGAACAACAGTAAGATAATAGAATAATAAAATAAACATTGAAAAATAACACAATGAGAAATATAACTATATGATTATAGGTTGCTTTGTACACAAAACAAGGGAACTTCAATAACCAATATTCAAACTAAAAATCAATCTTAGTTTCTTATGGAGACAATGAGAATTACAAATGATTTTCTAATATTATTAGTGTAAGATTTTTGAACATGCACATAGTCTATGGCTTTTCCATGGGAGATATTTGCTAATAATTGACCGAATAAACAGTATTTTATTTCACAAGAGAAATGGGTCTTCTGCATGGGAGCACTAAAATTTTCTTATCTAATGTGAAAGCCAGGAAGAGATATTCAGCTCAAGGACATACAATGAAGCAGAAGAGAGAATATAACTGCAATGATTGCTCGTGGAATAAGAGAAGGTAGGGAAAACCTATTTTGGTACTAATTACTGGCAGAACCTCTGGATTAGACAACTAACACCAAAGGAGACTTTATCCGCATAAAGGAGAGATGCTCTATAGCTTATATCCATTGTGGTATGACTGCCAGCTAGAAAGTATCTTCTGCAACTTCGCTATTGTGAAGGGAACCGGAGGGGGAGGGCGGGGAATTGCAGTCCCAGAATCCCCTCTTCCTTCAAGACTGCAGAATTTCTTATCCTAACTTAAAATTCGCCTCCTGCCACAGCAGTCAATTGTTATAAAGAATGCTTGGATATTTACATTTAGGCAACTAATAACAATATTGTATCTCACAAATAGTTTGAATGACAAAGCACTTTTTCTCACCCAATAGCCTGAATTTAAAAAGAAAATTCTCCAGCACTCTAAAGAATAAGTATAGTTCACACAGAGTAAACCGATTTTATATCACTATTGTTTCTTTCTTTCCCTGCTGGTGCTCTTCCAATCTCTTAATCAAATTCCCATTATTTTCACATCCCATACCCTACAGCCTTCAATTTACAACCACAGTTGGGACCAGAATTTCCATTCCTAAGCAAGGTGAGTCATGCCTGATTTTATAACCATTTTTTGCCTAGAATGTTCAGCAAATCACTGCAATTGTTAAGTAAATCATGTGGTTGTTAAGTGGATATGGCTTCGAAATTGACTTTGCTTGTTGGAAGCAGGGTGGTAAGGTTGCAAATGGGGATTACATGATTCTGGGATGCTGTCATAAATAAGATTCTGATTGCCAAGTGCCCAAATTTTGACCATGAGGATGCTGTGACTGTTGTAAGTGCGAAGACTGGCCATAAGTCACTTTTTTCAATGCCATTGTAACTTTGAACAGTCACTAAATGATTGCTTGTAAATTGAGGACTACCTGTGTACTTGATTAAATATTAATGGCAAATAAGGGAAAAGATATCCATTGTGTAAGGAGGGAATTGGTTAAGAGACCAAAAACATCTACTTGGTGGAAAAATAAAATACCCATTTGGCCTATGCTAACGTAAACAGTTAATGTGTATTAATGTGTATTCAGTATAGATTACTAAGCTTCAAAACTAAGGAACAAAATTATTGAAACAAATCAACAAAACTTTGTGTGTGTACAGAGAGACAGCAGTCATGAATATATATTTATATTCACATATGAAAAATAGTAACATTCTAGAGTGGAGCTTTCAAAACTAAGAGTTAATTCCCTTCTCTTCCTACCAATCTCAACTTGGTCCTACTCTTAGTCTAATATGCTCCTGCAGTGTATTTTTAGATGGAGTTATATCAGTCATTTTATCTGAAAGGCCTCAAAGTTGTAGCTGACATTGTAGAGGAAAGCTGCATATACAGTGGTAGATCAGTGCTTGTATATAAACATGTTTTATTCTTTTTTGTGAAACTGAATGGGTGCAGCTAACTGTTTTTGTTAGAATTCCAAGTTCAGACCTAGCTAATATTTGGAGACCACAAGGAAATCTTTTCAGCTGGAATGGGAAGTAAAAAACCAAAAGAAGAAATGAGGAAAGCTATGAAAACCACTTTTATATTGTTATGAAGAAAACTTCAGGGATAGTTTTATATCACAGAATTTGTTTGATGTTTGACTTGAGTTTTAAAGTTTGACTCTAACTAAAGCAGCCATTTTAGATTCTCAGGTATCAGTGATCTCAGTATTCAAGCTCCTTTCAAATTCAAATTAATGACAGTACTTTAACAAAGAGTTATAGTTTCTCTGAGATAAAAAGAAAACTAAGCAGTAGTACAAAAGAACAAATCTTTTAATATAGCTTTGATATTGCTAGCCAATACAATATATTTACAATGTTTTAATGCCAGAGAAATGACAACTGCATTTCATATCTATAAAAGTAAAGATTGCATTACAATCCAACAGATGCTAAACTAATCCTTAACAAATGGCATTGTACTTTTCAGAACAATTAACAGAATCTGTTCTGTATTTAATAATGATTCTGTTTGCCCTTATCCCTTAAAAACATCAGCTTAAAGTCCCACTCGAACGTCCTTACAATTTAATGGGGCAAATATAGGAACTTCCACTCTGAAAGTAGAATAGACACTTTTCATAAAGAATACTTTATTGTTTTATATACAGGATGGAGAAACACTTTTCATAAATATGGTAATGCCATTCCTTTAAAAACCCTTTAAAAGTAGCCCATTCAGAGTGAATCTTTTTTTTTGCTGAACAACAATAATATATAGTTACTATGACTGAATGCACATCTTATATAATATTCTTACATTCACTTAATTGCAACTCCCAGGATTAAATTCATTCTTTTTACCAGAAACCGAGGTTTTTTTATGACATTAAAAACAGAATGGAAAAATAGCTCACCTAAGCAGGAGATCTTTTAAAGTTAATATATTTCCTGCCACAAAAGCATTATTTTTGTTTTATAAATTAAAAAAGAAAACATTCAGCAATTCTCCATTTGCATTCTTAATATACGTACTAAGAATCAAGGCATTGAGGCATTAATACTAGATAAAACTTCAAATTCCTCATAATTACCTGGTTTCGATCACGTGCACTGGTATATCTGATCTTCTGAATGAAATAAAATATTAGCCATGCTGAAGAAATTATCATCAAAACTATAAATGATACGGATACAAAGACAAGGGAACTTCGATTAACGTTTTTGCTTGGATGGCGTGTTCCCACGGCTATTGCAATTAGGACCGACATATTTTTTTCTAAATAATTCAAGATTTCTTTAACCTTCATTTCAGTGATCATGACCGTAACAATGTCTCCAGTTCCTACAATAAACAAATAAATATATAGGAGAAACAATTTGAGTGATATGCTAATGTACATTATGAATTTTTCCAACTATACATAATGCAATTAGAAACAAAAACTCTTATTAAGTTTAGGGTCCTTAAAACAGCTATAATTAGTAAGAAAAGAAACTAGGAAATAACCAAAATCTTCTAAGTAATATATTCATATATGTCACAAGTATCTCCTTACTATAATGATATAAGGTATATCTTAACTGCTAATTACAGTAACAGGAAAAGATGAAAATTTTAAAAAAATATGTATCTTCTCAGTTCTAAGTTCACCATCTTCAGGAAATAAAAATGATTAATGTCTTCCATTTCTTTCTCCAAAACATGGAGTTTACTCCAATGTAAGGCAGCACCAAAAAGAACAAATTAAACAACAAAGTAAATTAAAATTTGAAAATGCAACAATTTCAAAATATTGGCTTTATGAATTTTTCAGTCTGTGAACAAGACTGAGAAATTTAGGAAAACTGTAAAACTGAGACAGTTAGCAGAAAAGAACTTTCATTATGGATCAAACTGTTCTTTACAGAAAAAGTCCAATGAAATAATGCTTATAAATTATATACATTTATTGTAATATATTAGTTTGTGGAAAATCCATAAGAAAAATTCTCTTAAAAAGCCAGAATTCAAGGTTATCTGATAGCATTAACTAGAAAAAGGTTGAAGGCCAACAACAGCAGTAATTATTAACTAAGATATTTAATTATTACAAAATAAACTGACAATAAAATCATGGTTAAACTTTTACTTCAAATCAACTCCATCTAGGTAAAACTGGGAGGAATGGGAAGCAGGGCTACCTTGGGCATTACTTGGCTTAGAATGACAACAAGTAACATTTATTTATATAATTAATCACAACCTGCAGTTTTAATTAAATATACATTTTTTAAAGCTCCAAATAATAGATGAAATGGCCTGAGCTGAAAGGAAGGTCTGATATCTTAGTTCTTACCTTGATGAGTCATGGTAACAGGCTCATTGCCAGATACATTGTTGTAAATTACCACAGCTGAAGCATTATGTGAAGCCGCTCGCAGAATTTTTTGTTTAAATGTACAATTTCCTCGCTGCAATAGAGCAATCCACTGCTTTGTATTTGGAGGAACTTGAAACCGTGTTCGTGGGTCACATCCTAAACGATCTGGAACTAAAAATATAGAATCCTGGTTTGAATTTAATTATGCAATTTAAATAAAAGTCCTACATTGATCAAATATCAAATATCAATTAGCATAATTTCCAAAAGTCAAGGAGAATGGGGACCTGCCTCACCATACTCTGGGGAGTATGTTCAAAGGGTGGAGGCAGCAGCAGAGAAGGCTCTCTTGCTGGACCCCATCAATTAAAATTCTTTAACTGGCAGAGTCCACAACATACCCTCTTCCCTGCCTGACCGGATGGATCAGGCTGATGTAAAAATGGTTCCATATGTAACCTGGGCCCATACCAGTGGTGGGTTTCAATTTTTTTTAGAACCTCTTCTTTAGGTGTGGTCTGCTTTGTGGGAGTGGCTTGCCGGCTATGTGACCGGGTAGGAGTGGCTTACCAGCCATGTGACCAGGTAGGAGTGGCTTGCCAGCCATGTGACTGGGTGGGCATGGCCAACTTGTTAAATGTGGTGAAATTCACTTAACAACACTCTTGCACAGCAACCAAAATGTTAGCTCAGAAACTCTGGCATTTGAAACACGCAAGTCTTAAAGCTGTCAAGTTACAAGACCCTTGCACACCTAACCCTTCGGAAAAAAACACCAGGGATGTTCAGAATTGACAGCTTTAAGACTTGTGGACTTCAACTCCCAGAATTCCTCCTCTCGCTCTCCATCTTGGGGGGAGGGAGCTGGAACCGGTTTTAAACGCCACTGTAGATTTGTGGAACCTCTTCTATAGACAAGGTTAGAACTGGTTGGAACCCATCCCTGGCCCATACCATCTAGGGCAGCAATGGCAAACTTTTGGCTTGCGTGCCATAAGGAGGGTCATGCACGGGCGTACCGCCCATAATGCAATGCAGTGTGAATGCACTCATGAGAGGCGCGACCCCCCCCCATTTTTTGCATGCTTTTTTCACCCTCCCCAAGCTCCAGAGGCTTTATAGGAGCCTGGGGAGGGTGAAAACAGCCTCCCCCCCCCCAGAGGCCCTCTGGAGGCTTCAGGGACCTTCAGGAGGCTTCCCTGAAGCCTCTGGAGGGCTGAAACTGACCCTACGAGCAAACCAGAAGTTACTTCAGGTTTGCCCATAGGGTCATTTTTAGTTCTCCGGAGACTTCAGGGAAGCTTCCTGAAGGTCCCTGAAGCCTCCGGAGGGCTTAAATTGACCCTACGAGCAAACCAGAAGTCTGTTCCTGAACTTCTGGTTTGCCCATAGGGCCGTTTTTTTGTGCTCCGGAGGCTTCAGGGAAGCTCCTGAAGCCTCCGGAGGGCCTCCGGGGGGGCTCTTTTCGCCCTCTCCAGGCTCCTATCAAGCCTCTGGAGCTTGGGGGGAGTGAAAAATGGCTTTTAAAAAGGCTGAACTCAGCTGGCCAGCATGCGCATGCGCGCTGGCCAGCTGACAGGGCAACGCCTCACATGCCCTCACAAATGGATCCGTGTGCCACCTGTGGCACCCGTGCCATAGGTTCACCATTCCGGATCTAGGGCTTTAGGATCATAATCAATTCCTTGAGGTGGATCTGGCATCCAATTTAGGCCTCAAAGCAGAGGTATTACATGCACTGTCCCTGGGTGTCCCAGTGGTTGTGTGGTTGCATTCTTACAAGCTAAAACTTCTGGAACTGTTCCAGGCTAGTCTCATGTGCAGTGCATTGCAATAGTCCAAATGGGAGGTGTCCAGGGTGTGAGTGATAAAAGGAAGAGCTCCCTATCCATGAAAGGGTGTAACTGGTGGATAACACAAAGTTGAGAAGGGTCTCTGTAGCCATGATTGCCACCTGCTGTCTGAGCAAGAGCTGTGAGTCTACGGCTTAACCGGGTAAGTCTGTTCCTTGAGCATCTCCATAGGGCTTGCATCATGCTTGGCATACAACTGGATCTGGGTGATTTATCCTCCAGGTGCAAAGAAAAGTCCTTCCTTGAATACAAATGGTTGTGAATACAAATGCATCCAAAGACAGTTGGAAAGACCTTCCAAAACAGCCACAGAACCTTGTGAAATGGGCATGACTCCTTTAATGATTAAATAGGATTGGATTGGATGAAAGTTCATGAGAAACTCATGGCTAAACTGAACAAGTGGGGGGGGGGATCCCAGAAGGCAATGACTTTCATGTTGCTAAGAAAACTGCAGGGATATGTCTGTGTAATCCACCGGAAAGTAAGTTCGATCTGAAAATACATATACAGGGCACACATCACAATATTTTAACTAGTTCATAAAAATGGGAGAATTATTGCAATTTTCCACAACCTTTCAACTTCAGATGAACTTTTATGTAAAACATTTCATATAATTAAACCTCAGATCTTGAGTTTGATTTGAATACTAATGAATCACTTAATTAGCTCTTAGTGCATACAACACTGCTGTTTTTCATGTTAAGACCAATTTTCCAAGCTTAAGGTTTTCCTAATTAATGGATTCCACTGAATGTATTATTATAAGGATTCTTGTTTGTGTTCTTTATTGTGACACTGCTTTAATATCATATTTATAGTGCAATGTTTCGGCCACTTGCTTACTATTATATTAAATCAACAACAGAGTTGCTATGATTCCAAGGTCATAAACTACCAGTAGTTTATTAAGTTCAAAAAGACAAGATGACACAATTGAGTGTCACAAAACTAATGCAACACCCACCCAGAGCATATTATACCGTGGTATACTCTTGGGCTCTAAACTGCTTCATTGTATTCATTTATGCTATTAGAACTTCTGTTATTTGTGGCCTTAACTGATAAGCTATGTTTAGGCTTTATTGCCCACAATAATCCTTTTCCTTTTTCCTCTTACATTTGAAATCCTCAATACTGGAGTGAGCATTCATCTATTCACTGAATAAAAAGAAATCAGAAAGAAAAAGTTAATAGTGAATCATAATATTCCATTATGTGAGGAGAGGAGGAGAGTCCAACTCTCTTTTATTGTTAGGTTGGATTTTTTTTTCCTGATTGGGAGTATGCTACTTTTAATTGCATGAAGCCTATTAATGACTTCCACTGCAATGTCACAAACAGAAGGGGCTCCAGAGTAGATATCATGATAACAAATGATCTGTGCCTAATATCTCTTATCTTTTACCAGCAGAACTTTCTCCTAATGTACATTTTATGAATCTTGGGACTACCAGATCAGTTTTCATGCTAGAATAAAAGTCAGGATAATTACCATGTCATCTTCTTTTACTCATCTTTTTATTAGACATGCAAGAAACATTAAGAAAAACAAAGCATAAACTGAGGTATGTTACTTAACTCTTAAATACTTAAAAATTACCCCAACATCAAATTACAGGTATTCTTTTGATTTATAACCACCATTGAGCCCATCATTTTTGTTGCTAAACAAGGCAGTTGTTAAACGAGTTAATCTGTTTTGCCACAGTTGTTAAGTGAATCACTGGAGTTGTTAAGTGAATCTGGTTTCCCACATTGACTTTGCCTGTAAAAAACCAGCTGGGAAAGATACAAATTGTGATTACATGACCATGGGACAGTGCAACTGTCACAAATACCGGCCAATTAGTAAGCACCTAAATTTTGATCATGTGACCATGGGTATGTTGCAACAGTCATTAAGTGTGAAAACCGATCATGTCCCTTTTTTCAGTGCTGGTGCAACTTCATAGGGTCACTAAACAAATGGTTGTAAATTGAGGACTAACCTGTACAGTCCTAAAAAAATATTTAAGAAATCACTAGGGTATCCAAAGCATATTCCAATAGTTACTGGAAATAAGGTATACTACTATACACCTAAAGTGCCTGATTTATCAATCAGCATTTTAAGGGACATAGACAACTATGTCAGCAAGTTTAATTATCAATAGTTTTCCATTACCATCTGTCAACTATGATCAGTTATTCAGAATCCATTTGTAATGTATATTTTTTCCCAAGCTAGAGATTCTGGATATCCAATTTGGAAAGTTTCCATGATATAATGAAAAGCAATTTAAGAGTAATTTCAAACTTCTACAAATCACCTATTTAAAAAGATGTAATCTGATGTCATTTATATCATTTTACAGAAAAGCTCAATATATACATTTTTTTGTTTTCCCATCAGATGCTGATTCCATCACCAGGCCCATTCACTTCCTAAGTCCTTTTGCACAGCTATGCCTCTAGGTAAAACCCTTAGCTTTTGGAAAGATAAATCTTCTACTATCTTTCTACATTTAATCCTTAATTTATGACAGCCATTTTAGCAATCATCCAAAGTTATGATGGACTGGGAAAGGGTGCTTTATGGCCCATAAAGTACTTCCGGCTGTCATAAAATGTTGCATTATACCCCCCCCTGCAGTTACATGATTGCAATATGGGTGCTTGGCAACCAGTTCTCATTTACAACCAGTTACAAAGTTGCACAATTTTATAATCTCTGCCAGCTTCCTCAGAAAGTCAGTGGGGAAGTCAAAGGAAAGGTTGTTGCTGCCTATCAAGAGTCTTATCTATGGGGACTAATTGAAAGACCTGCCTGCTGAGTGGAACTGAACAATTTTGGTAGGGTGCAGAAACAGAGCACATATTTCTTTCTTCAATGACTGTAATCCTAGCAATTCTGGTTGCAATCATTAAGTGGATGGTGTCCCAATTAAGAAGTGTAGGGTAGACCCTGGGAGATTCGCTCTGGCGCTGAAAATCCTCCCTACAAATAGAGAGACACTCACATGTGGCTTATATTGAACCTCCTGCAACTGCCTTAGGCAGCCCATCAGTTATCGATAAATGAAAATGAGATTAAGACTGTTAACAAATTGCAAAAATAAAGTTTTTAATATATGAATTCAAAATTAGAAAAGTTATGAACAAAATTTTCTCTTTCTGATCTACTTTCCCTTATTTTAATAAGGTACAAATGGAAAGAATTAAGACAGATAGTTTATAGGTTCCAAAAGTAGCCTTCATTCATAAGCAAATCAGAAATGATATTAATTACCTCAGTTAACTTGTCTTTGTATCCACATGAGTAGTCATCATGGCTATTAGCAGTCTAACTGCCTCTGAAGGCCTGGGAGACCAGTTGGCTTTCTTTTGTAGTCAGTTGACCACTCTTAGAACAGACTGCTGGACTAGATGGGCCAGTGTCCAATTATATGTTCTTAGTGAAAAGTGTAGAATTCAGATTCAAACCTCATTAAGATATATATAATGTGGAAAAATGTGTCCTATGCAGTGCTATCCATTTATGTAATGTAGTTGACTATGTTCCTTATTTTGTAATATGTGTACACAACCTTTGGGATACAACTACTGATACACAGACATAGTTATAACATTACTTTGGAGTCATCTGAATGCTAATGTGACTTAATCCCTGTTTTGCAAACTGTGTAATTTATATTATCTGATTTTAAGACTGGATACACAAAGCTGATTACAACAATGTCTGACTTATATTTACTCTTCTTAGAGGCCGAGGATTCAAATTCAACTGAATTATAATTAAAGTACAACTTGAAAAATATAATTTGCAGAGTGTCTGTTACAAATAATCTAGATGAATATCACAGATTCTATTTAGGAATATGGCATTGCTATCATTGACATCTATATATCATAACAGTGAAAATATTGAAAAACTGCATAAATTGAAACATTGAAGATAAATTGTGAAACTAGATAAAGAGGAAAATTGTTGAGAAGACCACTGATAAGATATAGAAAGAACAGATCTTTTTAAAAAAAATACTACCATGCTCTTTGCTTGATCTCAATACACACAGAATTCTTTCAAACACAATTTACATAAAGTCTTATGATTACATCTAAGATATAAATTTTCTAAATAGGTTTTGAGGTGTGTGATAAAAAAATCATATTACAACATGGCCTGCTAAATATATATGAACATTACATAAACTAAAACAATCTTGAGCAACAGACTATGATAGGAAAGTGCTTACTGTCCCAATTCCCTCCAAGCTGAGAAATTTTCTAAATATTGTACAATTATCAATGGAATTAGGTTATTACTAATTTTTAAAGTACTAAAATATGTATTTCCCCCATCCCTGGGGGTAGTTAGAACAATGGTCTGTTTGGGGCAGAACAGCACACTCCTATTACATTTTCTCCCATGGAAAAATAGCAGCCATAAGAAGATTCTATATAGATCATACATCATGGTTTGCTTTAACGATTAGCTTACTAAACAGAGTTATTACTAATAGTGAGTCACATGTATATGTTGTCTTTATAATTTTATGATTGATTCTCCATCACTTTATGTTGCTTCTGCTTTAAGATGAGAAATCTGCTGGATCATTTCAGTGATTTATCTAGCATTCTAGATATCAGTGACCAACTAATTTTAATTTAATAAGTTCATATAAAAAGAAAGATGGAAGCCTTTTTCACTTTGCTCCTTAGGAGTTGGTAGTTAAGATATGTCATTGTGATTCAGAAAAAGTAAACTGCCAAGACTCCTGCAACCTTCATTCTAAACCTCTATGAAATAATCCTGTTCCCTTTTAAGTCCTCAATTGACAATGCAATCAAACATTTACCTTTGTAAAGAATTTAAGATTTGTCTGTCCCTACATTTAAATAGATGACATCAATTCTAAGATTGAGGGGGACAAAAGTAATATTTATCATATTTTTCATACCATGTATGACTTAATATGACTCATTAGAGATTTATATAAGGACAATATTGGTAGCTTTATGTTCACTTCCCTACCCATTAATTCAAAGCATGAGATTTGTCTTTTTAAAATACCAACTATACAGAGTTAACATTTTCACTAAATTTCCCATTGTGATTCTATGATCAGTCCTGATCAGACATTACCAGCACAATTCCCATTAACGTATATGGAACCTCTAGGGTTTCTGTGCCAATGTGCATCATTTGGCATGCGCTTATATTAAATTGCATTTGCCATTTTTAAACCCATTCACTTTAAGCCTTTATGGAATTATCAGAGGCTTGGACAAAGAACAAAAACAAAGCAGAAATAATTGAGGAACTCACAAACGAAACATTAATTTATCACATGAAGCCAACAAGCCATAGTTTCAAATTACAGTTTACTGCCCTAGAATAAATTCTCATTTATTCACAGGCCCCATTAGCACATTATCCGGCCAAAATCCCAAGCTACTTTATGGTATATTATGATATTAAACAACTAAGGATGCTATCCATTCTACAGTAGAAAATATACCAGCAGCAAAACAGTCCATTTGTTCTTCCTCAGTCCAGAGCCTTCCCATGCCCTCCCCACACAACTCTTTTCTGAGACTTGAAAGACTTTAGCACACAGAACATAGAACCACAGGGCTGGAAGGGATCTCAGAGGTCTTCTATCCAATCCACTGCTCAAGGCAAGGGACCCTATACCATTCCGGTCAAATGGTTGTCCATTCTATTAATTTTTTAAAACCTTCAGTAATGGAGCACCCACAACTCTTGAGAGAAAAGCTATTTCTTTGATTAACTGTTCTCATTGTCAGAAAATTTCTCCTTACTTCAAGGTTGGATCTCTCTTTAACAAATGCCCACCCATTTATTTTTTGTCCTGCTCTCTGGTGCTTTGAAGAATAGGTCAATCCTCACTTTTCTGAGGCAGCCCCTCTAGTACTGGAAGACAGTATCATCCCCTTCCCCCAAACCTTTCTTTGATAGGCTAGACCTTCTCTCAATCGTTAATCACACAATTTAGCCTCCAGACCCTTTGCTGCTCTTTCCTGGGGTCTGGGACTCTCTCTAGGATCTCAGACATCTGTACAAGACAGAAGCTGGCTGCTTTCTAAAAGGGAATGTTTGCTTATGTGCAATGTCACAAGAGAGTGTAAAGACTTTGCCATCATGACCTACTTCAGAAGAGACTGCACTGAAGCATAATTCCAGTTCTCTTTTCTGTTAAACTGGACTGGAGAAAGACTACTGACTTTGTCACCACTCCATTAATTGAAAATTCTCCCTTCCTCCTCCTTTCCCCCCAGATTTGATGCCTTTGGTAATTATATTCCAAATGGTCTAGATTTACCATATCATAGAAATCTTCTGAAAATCATGGCAAATAAAATTTAAGAATATGCAACAGCATTCCTTTGCACCATGCTTTACCATTTCAAAATATTCTCTAGCCATTTCATTGTTTAGACACATGAAAACTTTACTTTTAATTCTTTGCAATTAACAGAAAAAGTATTATTGTGTACAGCTTTTTTATGAAGCAATAATTGATTTACACGATGTGATATTTTAAGACACTTTTAATACTGAATCCAAAAGTGCCCCAAATGCGTATTTCCAGCCAATTTAAAATGCAAAAAATAATATACCTAATATTGAAAAAAAAAACAGAAGACTCAAAAGAATAGGTGCTACATATATCAAATGCGTATGCATTTATGTTTGTGTGTAAATAAAATCACCAGGCTAAAAGGTAAGCCAGTTTGGTCTAGTGGTTGTGGCACCTGCCTAGAAAATACAAGTCCATAGCCAGTGAAAAACAGTGACCTTGGTATTCTCTTTCAGCCAACATATAGTATAACTTCATGGCACTTTCTAATCCTTCAAGGAAAAAAAATTACCAATACATGCAAATACTTACAAGGATTCCACAATACATTTTTACATTGGTCTCTCACATTTTCCTTCAACTCATACAGAAAGAATAAACAGCTTTTAAATAAATATGTCAACTTATACTTTTTTCTTGTGTATGAGGATTCTTAAGCATTTTTACAAGCAAGCTAAATAAACTTCCAGGATAATTGAAAGTGCAGTAATTTAATCATTACTATTTCCAGAGGCAGTCAAGAAATATATGGATGTGCTGAATATTATACAAAGTGTGTTAGTGAAAACAGCATAATTATTTTTACATATGTGATTTATATTCCACTGTTCTTTTCAAACAAGTTATCCCAATTTCTTACCTTCAAAATGGCAATATGAGTTTGAAATTCTAAATACAGTGGATATTTTATTTAGATCAACTATAAAAGGTTATATGCACACCACTCATCCCTACATACTTTTTAATGCTATATTCTCCAAACTCATGACATTCAGCAGAAACTTTTTTCAACAGCAAATACGATTCTACGGTTTTATTTTTTTAAAAGAAGTTTACCTAAAAATGCTCTTCAATGACCTTGAATACTCACTAAAATTCATTCCATACTTTCTAAGAAAACAAATCAAGATTCTTCTAAGAAGCAGTTTAATAGGAAGCTATTACTTATTCCTCTGGTTGATAACATCAATAAAATACACAATTGTAAGCCTTCATTATTTATTTATTGACTTTTATCCCACACTTTATTACTTTATAAGTAACTCAAGGCAGAAAACATACCTAATACTCCTCCCTCCTCCTATTTTCTCCACAGTAACAATGTGAGGTAGGTTGGACTAAGTGAGTGACTGGTCCAAAATCACCCAACCAGCTTTCATGCTTAAGATGCGACTAGAACTCACTGCCTCCAGATTTCTAGGCCAGCACCTTAACCATTACACCAAACTGGCTCTCAAGAATCATGATTTTCATGATTCATGCTTTTATGATAACAACACAACTATGGTATAGGGTTTCCTGCCTATACCAGGGGGTTGGACTAGAAGACCTCCAAGGTCCATTCCAACTCTTTCTATTCTATTCCTATTCCAGGTCTAGGTCTATTCTATTCTTATGATACACTATCCCATGTATTTATTAAGCACATTTATATGGCCACTGAATTCACACACAGGTGATTCTGCTGGCTTAGAGCATTAAACACCACAACATATAAACTATAAATGTGGTTTTATATGCACATTTCTATTAATTTTATACATCATATACACCTAGAAGTCATACAAATTTACCTTAGTTACCTTCAAAATACTTCAGCTTCATTATAATAGATTACTTAACTAAGGATATGTAAAAATGCATCCTGAACTCTTGGATTCTGAAATGAAGAGACTTGAGCACATACTTTTAATCAAAATCAACCGCTCCAAACTGCAGCACATAGTAACATAGCACATAGAAGGAAAAGCTACAAAAAAGACTTACCTCCATTGATTGGCAAAGGTGCCAGAAGTAGGCCTTTGACACCTATTTTGGGAGAAGTTTGCCCATAGCGTGCACGTTCAAGCGTTATTGAAGCAGATGTTGAACGATCAGGATTCAACACAGTGACATTTATGAGAGCTGTATAATATATTAGATTGGAATTATCTGCACTAGCTTGGAGTGGGTAACAGTTAAACAGGACCAAAATGGGCACAGAGGATAAGTAGCTCCAGTAAGGCAAAATCCAATTCAGAATCATTTTCAGCTTTTAAAAAATCGCTATTTTACTGTTAAAAATTCTTCTAGATGAGATGCTCGCCTTTATTAGGGGCACCTAGTCATATCAATCTGCTCCACAATCAAATGAAGTCAAAAAGTAACCTCGTATACCTCTCCATCAAGTCACCCCACTTCAATACCGTCGCAAACTTAAAATGGTGGAAGAGAGAAAAAAATTGCCACGGTTAAAAAAAAAAAAAGGGAAACAAATCACATCCAATAAACTCGGAGCTGTTGTAATCTAAGCGATACAGTTTAGGTTAGGCTATGGAGCCAGTTTATTCACGGGCAGAGAGGAGAAATATTCGTATCCCCGCCGTTTGGAGCGAAGGCCAGTCTTTCCCTTTGGCTCCCCTTCCGGCCTGCCTTAGTGCCTCTCTTGGGGCTTCCCCCAGAATCACAGTCCCTTCAAGCCGGGGGCCAAGAAGCGCAGCCGATGGCAACAGCTCCTCGGACAGAGCTTTGTTTTTTTTTCCTGGGAAAGGCGAAAGACGAAGGCGTTGGGAGAGGGAAGCAGGAGAAGAACACGGAGGGGAAGGCGAAAGGGCCACTAGGATTTAGCGACGCCGTTCTGCTCCAAGCCCCTGGTCGTCGTGGCGGCCGCCGCCACCTCCTCCAGGCTGCTGGGGGTTGCTGCAATTAGCGCGCGGGAGGCCGTTGAACGTCGCTCTCTCGATCGCCCCGGAGGCTTAGCAGCCGGCGGTCAATCTCAGGCTTCTGCCTGGCTCCCGAGGCGGAGCCCTTCCACGCACGTAGCCTACACAGAGCTTTCCCAAAGGCAGGCGAGCGTCCGCAACGGAGGAAGGAGCGGGAGCTCCATGAACCCTCAGCCCACCGCTCCGGACTCTGCCCTTTGTTCGTCCCGGGCGCTACAGGCAGGTTATTAGCGCAGGCGGTGCCACCCACCCACCCACCAAAACAACCGTCGGCCTCTCCTTTCCCTCTCAAACCGACGGCGCTCCTCCGCTCGCCACACACTTTCTTAGGGCCGAACCGCCAGCCGCCGACTGTTCGGTTGGGGTGTCGCGCCCGGTGCGCAGGCGCACTGCACCAACCCGACTCTTCACCTCCCCCTTTGATGAGGAAGTGGGATTCAAGTCACGCCCCCTTCCTTTCCCCACCACCCCGAAGGGGAGCGAGGCGGGGGAGGGAGAGACCCCGAAAGGGCCAGGGGGAGGAGGAAGAGTTGGGAGATGCTGCGCGCGAGCTCCTGTAGAACTCGAAGTAGCGTAGCCTACCGATGTAAGACAGGTTATTACTTTTAGTGGTCCCCGTGATGTTGGTGATAACTGCAGCGGATGGAGGATGAGTCCAAGTATTTATGGAAGTATAAATTACCCTTCCCTTTTTCTGTCTATCCCTCCCTCCCTCCCTCCCTCTGTCTCTGTCTCTGTCTCTGTCTGTCCTCCCCCCCTCACCGCAGGTAATTCTCTGGCTGAAGTGCAGGTGGTCCTCGACAATTACACAATTGAGACCAAAATCTATGTTGTTAAGTGAGACATTTGTTAAGTGAGTTTCCCCCCATTTTACCACCTTTCTTGCCTCGGTTTTTAAGTGAATCTCTGCAGTTGATAAGTTACTAAGTTTCCTTGGAGATTCTCAGCCTTCTGGGTCCCAAAGGTGGTTTTTCAAGAGGCAACTGGACTTTGTTTTTTCTTTGAAGACTTTCACTTCTCATTCAAGAACCTTCTTCAGCTCTAGGAATCTGAGAATCAGAGATGAAGAACCTTCTTGGATGAGAAGCGAAACGTCTTCAAAGAAAAACCAAAAAGTCCAGTTGCCTCTTGAAAAAGCGCATTTGTTCATCAGGAAATCCCCAAAAATGATCTCACGACTCCGTGACACTGCAACCATCATAAATATGACTCAGTTGCCAAGCATCTGAATTTTGATCATATGATTATGGGGATGCTGCAAAAAGTGTAACTCTGAAAAATGGTCATAAGTCATTTTTTTCAGTGCTGTTGTAACTTTGAATTGTCACTAAATGAACTGTTGAAGTTGAGGACTACCTGTAATTCCTTGCCTTAGATGAATCCTTGATCAAACTCGCACAATGCAGTTTTAAACCAAGCAGACAGCAGCAATAACTTATAAGGATTTTTAGGTATCACAACTTATCCCTTGTGATTAATGACCATTTCAATAAACTATGGTAGAGAAGATTATTCTTTAAGTATGTATTTTTTGATTCTGAATGAGGTGAGGGCTGTCATGGTAGCAAATACTGCTTTAACCCTAGATGTTAATGCCTTTTTTAGCTCTTACATTTTTAGTTTCCTGAGAAAGGCAGAATAACTGCTGGGAGGAATGGGGGAAGCAGTAAATGTATAATATTTTATACATCATGTAGCTCATTGAGCAAATCATGGCTGTTTCTTACATATATTATATTGTAGTGTTGATATGTATTCATACTGTATGTACGGATGACACGAAGTACTGTATACCTGTTTTCAGTGTTCTTTGAAGAACATAAATATTTCCTGAGTCCTAGTGGCAAGTCGAAGGCTCCAACATTATAAGCAATGATTAATCTTCAGTAGCTTCCTTAAATCTTCCTTTCAGAGAGCTGTTGCAATTGTGATACACTTTATTGCCAGTGTGAGGCAGCTAAATGAAAATCATATTGTATTGATTTAATTTTCCCTTAATGAAAACCACATTTCTCTTCCTTGTGAAGCTTTACAGTGTGACATTTCATAGTAGATATTGACCCTGCACAGCCCACTAAAAATAAGCAGTTTGTGGCTGCGTAAATTCTCAGAAATGATGTTCATGCAGAACACTGTAGAGATATCAGTATAATTCAGGAGCCATTTCTGAGCCAGTAGCCAAACATTCTGCTTTCACAGCATATCCTTCTCCTCACAACCTGGGACATACTGGGTGACAACCCAATAATTCCACTTTCTAAGCATTTTTTGAAACTTGTCATAATTCCTTTCTCTAAAAAAGGGGCAGCAAAATGACATATGTTGCCAAGGAATGTAACTGTTTCACCATAACTAGATTGTAGACAGTTGCTTCATTTTATGGGCACTTTGATGCTTTTTAAGACAAATGTGGAATGCTAGGCGAATATTTGCTGCCTTGAGTTGACTAAATATATTAAAAAGGCAAGTTAAAAATACAAATAATAATTGATCATGGCTATTCAAGTCTACCTGTATTTCTGGATTCTTTTTCTGTGGGAATCTCAAGTTTGCATTTTTATATGAAAATTAAAACAGATTTGTTAATTTACGAATAAACTTCTCCTCTTACATGAATCTCCCCTGACCAATATTGATTTGCTTGGGAGGGCATCTCCCAGTGAGCCATAGTGCCTGAACTATACAACATTTTCCACCAGTTTTAAATAAGCCACATAGCCCAATGCACAAATCCAGTAATTTTCACACTCATTTCAGAAGAAGCAAGCTTAAAGACACCTCTTCCTTGCTGCTATACTGGACAGAATATCATTAAAATTGAAATTAAAAAGCAGGGCAGAAGGTCATTGAAAGGATGCAGTCTAATTTTTGTTCATAACCAAATGTTTTAATTTTATTTAAGTACATTAGAACTATTTATTACACTATTATTTTCAGGGTGCATTCTTTTTAGGATGTGTAGGAAACTCTTTTTGTTTCAAAGACCAGATTGGCTCTGGATTAATGTGCTAGTAGGCACATAACATCACTGGGTGGTGTAGCCTTTGATGTTCTTGTTTAGACAACAACATAGATATTCACATGGTCTCCTAAAAACACCCACTCACCAACTTCTATGGAAGTGATTTTAAAACTTAATTAAAGAAAGAGAATTGGGGTTGTCTTGATTCACTCCACTATATACCAATCATAGTTTTAAGTACCTTCATTGACATCAATATATGGTATTTTGAAGCAAGATGCAAATGCTTTAAGAGATATTGCAGTGTTAAAGAAGAGACAATTAGTTCTTCTAAGAGCTTTTCTCTTCTCCAATCTCTGGGGAATGACTGGGCCAAAGGCCTTGAGAGATGTTCTCCCCCAGCAAAGGAGATGCAGATAGTATGACTGAGCAGATCCAAATTCTTGAATTTTCTCTACTCAGTAGAAGCAATTGCCTTGAAAATGTGTAATCAAGCTTTAAATCCCCTTCACTGTCATCACATGGAGTATATTTTTAAATTTTTTATAGAGTTGGAGAAAAGCTCTTGTCTTTGAAATGTTTATTATTCCCAGACCTGTAAAGGGAAATCCTTGCAATGAATCACGTGGGATGAATGGAGATCTCCATAGTCTTAAATTTCCATGCCGGCCAGAAATAATGATAGATAATCTGTCATCATGAAAAATGGACAATTTAAAGCAATTGAAATATTTATGGATTTATGAAAAATAATTTTCCTTTTAGCATGCCAACATCTTTCACTGCTTTTTCTGGTCCCATTCCTTGACAACTGAATTTGCTCTCAGAAGGAATGGTTATTTAGATTGTGATTGGAACTGAGAGGAATGTGTCACCTTATTTTATTATTAATTTTTGCCATATAACAAAAATTGTAAGATGCCCTAGATGTGAATGAAAGTGTATATGTATGCATAATTACTATCATAATTATGATATTTCCTTCCCAAAGAATCAAAACTTCAGATTTGTCAGCCAAGCCATCCTTTAGCAAGTTCTGATGAGCAATTACAGAATGTCAAGCTGTATTTGTACAAACTAAAGCAGTTCCTTTTGATAAACTTTGATTATTCAGAGGTAAATGCTCATATACAAAAAACCCAAAAATCTATAATTAGGTGGGGGCGCCCATGTTTAAAAACTCAGTTTACTGGGTATCTTATGTTATTTCTCAATTCAACTTCACAAATAGAAATAAATGTTATCATTTGTCATGGAACCGCCTCCAGACCCCCTCCAGATGTGAATTCAGAGAAAGAAGGTGAGTTGCAGTCTGTAGAGGAAGCACGGAGCCAAGTATTGGTCAGGAATGGTAACCAAGAAGGCTTTCAGAGAGTGACCAGGAGGCTTTCACTGTGTCTTCAAACATCAACCACAATTAAACACAGAACTCCACATTACAGTGTTGGAGCAGGCGAAGCAACACTATTATCAAAACTTAATACTTGTGAAAGGGTAGGGACCACTATCAACAAGGAGTACCATTTAGGTCACGCTATATCCAGCATTTAAGGAAAGTGACCTGAAGTTGCATTTTGTAGCTTCCAGGTAGTTTTCAAGAGCTAGCCCATCTTCAATACCTTCTTGTAATTCAACTTTGATAATGGCATTAATGATTGTGCAAGGCCTCCTGATCCAGGAATGGTCATAACTGGTGCAGAAGATAAAATTGTGCAGAATCCCTCTTGAACACAATTGCCATCTATTACAAACTGGGAGTGTGACCTATCCAGAACTAACAGTGATATATTTCTGATCTTAGATAGTCTACAAACCAAAATACACTCAGTCATGCTGAATCTTTAAAACAGTTTATTCCTGCCAGACCCCAACATCTGCCGGCCATGTGACACCACCTTCTCTATCTTCACCATGTACAGATCAAAATGTAGAACTGAGCATTATCAACATATTGATAAATCCTGATCTTTGTCAATAATTGATGTCCCTTGGTGGCTCCAGAAGCTCTCTTAACATTTTATAATAGAGGACCTTAGGAATCAACCACTCCACTACTCACTAGAACTATTCTGACAGGAATTGGCAGAACCATTCTACACAGTGTTTCTCACTCTAAAATTCCAGATCTTAGAGAAGGACACCATAACTGATGATATCAAAGGCAGCTGAGTGGCCAAGGAGGATGAAGAGGATTGCACTCCTTCTATCCTGGTCCAGTCACAAGTCATCAACATGAGGGATCAGTGTGATCTTGATACTGTATTCAGGCCTGAAACTTCTCTCAGAAAGGTGTGGGTAATCTCTTCCGTATTCTTTCTCAGCTGTTATGAAAGCTATGAAAGAGAGGTTGGTGACTAGTTGATGGTTTCTATGTGGAGTAATGCCTTCATGAATAAAGGACACACAACTGCCTCTTTTAGTGATACCATTTGCCACAGCTATAAGCCATGTTTCTTTCGCCTCCCTGGAGTTTTCACCAACCAAAAAAATGAAACGTTCTGGAGGTAGGGTCACAACCTAGAATATATGATACTTGGAGCAGTTTTTTTTTTTAAAGAATAGAGATGTACCGGTTAAGGCTGTGATGACGAACCTATGGCATGCATGCCATATCTGCCGGCACTGAGCCGTCAGCTCCAGCGCGCATGTGTTCACCAGCTAGCTGATTTTTGGCCTTCCAGAGGGCCGGGGGAGGCCATTTTTGCCCTTCCCAGGTTTTAGGAAAGCCTCCGGAGCTTGGGGAGGCTGAAAACGTAGGAGGAGGACCTCCAGAAGCTGGAAACGTATTGTTTCCAAACTTCCGGTAGGCCCGTTGGACCCGTTTTTCACTCTTCCCAGGCTCCAAAGACTTTGCTGGAGCCTAGGGAGGATGAAAACAGCCTCCTCTGGCCCCCCAGTGGAAATACCAAGTTCAGCTTGTGGGCAAGCAGTGCAGCACACATGGAAGGAGAGCATGGGGGAGGGGGTTGTGCACGCATGCACATGTGGGAGGGGTGCTTTGCATTATTGGTGCTGGCACACAATTGCGTGTGCACGCTCACATTTTTGGCACCCAGTAAGAAAAAGGTTAGCCATCACTAGGTTAAGGCATTAGGCTGGAACAAGGAGACTGTGAGTTATAGTCCTGCCTGAGATACAAAGCCAGTCTCTTCTTTCAAATTTAGGAAGGAGGAACTGGCAAGCTACTTTTGAAAAATGCTGCCAAGAAAACTTCAGGGGACAGGTGCCAGGAGTCAAAACTGGTTTGACGGAACAATTCTTTTTCTCTGTCACTGCTGCATTGATGCCAACCACCAATCAGCTGATTGGCATACAGGCAGCAGCAACCCAAGTCCATATCCACTACTAGCTGCTTCGTTATTCAGCAGCACTGCCCTTATTGCTTGTACCTGGAGCAGACTGCCCTCCTGCCGCCACTTAGTGCGTCACTGGGTGGAGTTGATGTCTTCAGGGCTAACAGTTTCAAAGCAGGGATTATCTAGGGATAATCTCATAGGATGAGTCTTTCTTCACCTCAGTTTGAGCTACACAGTTAGTGTCTAACCTTGAATGGACCTAAGCAATATGCACTGAATACCCTGCTAAACTCTTTCTGGCCATTCTGGTGTATCCTTTCACCAAAAGTTCAAGGTTACTTGAAAGAGAACTGCCAAATAGCATCTGAAAATGTAAAAAGAGTAGAGAAGTATTGACATTTCACTGCTCTTACGTCCACAGAACAGCTTGAATCTGAGCTCCTACAGTACTCGTGTGTCTTAAATTTCATTCATCGTTTTCTGTCATTGTCACGCTAGGTATTCTTTTGCAGCATCTTCCAGAACCTACCAGCAAACCAAGGAGCTCCTTTGAATCAGTAAACTAGAGTAAGCTACTGAGGTACATTCCTGTCCAAGACTGTTACTACGTCCTCATTCCAGCAAGTGTGCAAAGATTTGGCATTATTGCCTACCAAATTCTTGGAAAATTCATCAAGTAACCCAGAGCAACTACAGAGCACCTGGAAAGGTTCTTTTCAGCTCCAGGTCAGCCAGAGAATGATTTAATCCTAACAAAAATGAATGTTAATGTCTCCAAATTCAGGTCGTGCTGCCTCTATTCTGAGGGAAAAAGCAAATCTATGCTTATGAATTATTGGTGCTGGGAGTGATTTGATTTATACAGTTTAGAGGCACTCAACTCCAAAATGACCCTGGCTTACACTTAAAAAAAGGAAAAATTAAAAAAGCAGAGAAATTATAAGGATACAGAAGGCACATACTTTCTAACAACAATAAAAATAATCCTACAGCAGCTCAACCGCTACTCTGCCCCAAGGCTTGGGAGACAGCCAGGTTTTCAGTCATTTTCTGAATGTCATCAGGATAGGAGCTGTCTAAGTATCTCTGGGGAAATGCTGTTCCAGACGCAGGCACCACAACAAAGAAGCACGTTTCCTAAGTCCTGATAAAGATTAAACAATTTCATCAAAGGTACCTGAAGCACACCCACTTCTGCATGTACACACTTTTTGGAAAATCTGCAGGCTAACATCCCAACAACTAGAAGGCATATATTTTGTACTGAGAAACATTCAGAAAGTACTTTGCAATAGCAGTGAATATCTGTAGCTCGGGTGTAGTATGAGGGTGAAGGTTCGTTTTCTGAGCTTGTGGGTTGGTTTCCGAACATTTAGTTATCAGGCTATGTAACATCTTCAGCAGAGTTTAGGGGAGTGTCAGTGTCAGGGTTTGTGGGATATTGTTATTTCTAGGGGTTGGAGGATTCTGGCTGTCATTAACAACACCCCTTTTGTGTATGGTAGGGTTAGTTTTTGTGTGATGGTTGGCTGTGTAGTGTGTTGTGGTCAGTGTTGTGTGATGAGGTTCACAGCCGGTGAGGCAAGCGGGCAGGACCTCTATATTCTCCTCTCCCCACCCCCCCCAATCTAGGCAGGGTCGAAAAGTTCCCTGGGCAATCCTAAAGCCAGGCCAGATTGCTCAAGAGCCAGGAGCCCTTCTCCAGAGTTCAATTACACGCGTTTCCAAGAGCGCCATACTGTGCCGCACGGCCACCCTAGTTTCCAAGAGGACCGCTGGGGCAGGAGGTCAAATGTCGCGTCCTCCGGCATTCGTTCCAAGCTGCTCCGGAAAAAAAAACCCGCCCACCTCTTGCCTTTGAAGGAGAGGAGGAGGGGGGCACCCGCTTGTGGGGAGTAGGACAAGCTACGGGGTTCATCTTCCCGCCACATAAGGATCGGAGGGCTCGCCTCGGAGCCCGCCTCTCCGAGCGCGCACTTGCTCACTATAGCTGGGTGAGGGGGTGGTGGTGGCAGCGGGATTTAAGCCAAGCGTCTGAACACCTCCCCTGCAAGAAATGAATCATCTCCCCAAGGCAGCCTCCGGAGCAGCCTCGCACACCAGAAGCACCGAGGAGGGGTAGCAGCGGCTGGTGTTGGCAGAGCCCCCTGCCTCTGCCCGCCCTCGCACGCCAGGATTTTCCTTGTGGCATTCCACCTCCCCCCCCACCGCCAGCTGGAATAGTTCGCATGCACATGCCATGCACCTGAGGAGAGGGGGGAAAGCCAAGCAGAGCCCCCCTTCCCACACAAAGCCCTCTTAAAGCAGAGAGCAAGCCCGCGCTATGGTGGACAGGCGTGCCGGCACTTTAAAGTGCATGCCACCGCACCCCGCCATAAAGCAGGACACGTCCCGCTTTATGGCCAGGGCGGTGGCATGCACTTTAAAGTGCATGCCGCTGCCCCGGCCATACAGCGGGACCCGCTGTATGGCCGGAAGCCGACGTGTCCAGCTCTATGGCGAGGCGTGGCGGCATGGCTTTAAAAAATAAAAATAAAAGTGCCAGCCCACGTGCCAGCAGAGGCGGGTAAAACACACACACACACAGACACAAATTACGTATAATAATACAAATTACAATTACTTACAAATAATTTTGAATTCCTCCCCCCTCCCTACGACCCAGGACCCACATACCTTTTCCAGCTATATCACAGAGGATTTCAACTCTCCTCTTGTCTGCCATGATGAAAATGTGAAAATGTAAAAAGAAAAAGGCAAGAGCTGCTCTAGCCAGGCTAGGATAGTTGCTGCTAGAGTCACTATGTGGATGACTTTGCTTAACTGTTTAAAAAAAGCTTCTAAAAAAGTGCCCTCTGCAGGAGGAGGTGAGAGAACAATGTGCCTCCTTGCATAAGGAATTTTTTGCCTTTTAACCCTTGCTTAACTCTGCTCAAGTGATTATAAAGATAGAGTAAAGGAGGCACGTGGTTGTCTCACCTCCTCCTGCAGTTAAGCACTAAGCAGAGTCATCCATTGTGACTCTGGCAGCAACTACTTCAGCCTTTTTTCTTTTAAATTTCTTTTTCTTTTTCATGATGACAGTGGTGAGGCCCTGCCTCCCCTGACTGCACATCACTGGTTGTGGTTTAAGTGCTGTGTGTTGGAATTTGACATTTTTTGGATAGCCTACAGAGAAAGATGAAAGAGCAGCCATTTCTCTTCTGCTTTTCTTAGTGTTATGGTGTTGCAGTGTGACACTCCACAAGCAATTCCATCAACAGACACACTGACCTACAACCAGCCTACAAACCCTTCAGAATCCAAATGAACCGTACAGCTAACCACAGAGAGCACTGACTCTCAACCAACCCACGCAACCACTCCCACCAGCAGTTCACCTCCCAATGACCCTGACTTAATGTAATATCCTTATCACAACACCCATCACAAGGCTCACTGGATTACTCACATCTGACCCATCACAACACTTGACACACCCACACCTGAAGCCCTTGTAAACAGAAGAACACTGATACCCCATAAACTTCACTGAAGTTGTTACCTAGCCTGGTAATGAAACGTTCAGAAACCATCCCACAAGCTTGGAGAACGAACGTTCACCCTCAATATTCTTACTCCTCATTTACTCTTTATTGGGAAAATATGACAATCCGAGGCCAGGCCAAATCAAAAAATGCCAGGGAATTTCTAGAAGCTTGGCACTCTGACAAATCAGCCATTAATAGACATATAGACATTAACAACATCTCAAAACCATGCAAAAGAGACAGTCAACCAGCCTAAAGGAGAAAAACACTCCAGCATCTCTTCACCAGTAATCAGCATTCATATCAGCATTGGTTTGACTCCAATGCAATACCCCAAGCAATGTATGCAATACCCCAAGCAAGAAACTGCCAAAAATCATTAGTAAATAGCCCAACCAAAGAATCCCTAGGACAACCCCCATCCACACAGGCAGGCAAGACACCAGAATATAAACTGATAGCAAACACTCCTTACTAGCATTGATGATGTTACCTAGTTTGGGTAATAAAACATCTGTTAAAAAACCAAGCTCAGAGAGCACCAAGGACCCCTCATTTCAATCCTGAGCTACAAACATTCTCCTTTATTGGTACTCTTTATTCCAAATAAGGAAGATAAATGCCATTCTTGGATCTGATTTCTTCTGGGAATCCTTGTTGAAACTGCTGCTTCTCTCCTGTTTATCCCGATTTTATATGGAATATATTTAAAATGTGCTATCCAAGAATTTGCCTCTAAGATCTTTTTTGTGAGTCGCAAAAGGTCACATTCTCTGTGCCTCATCTTTAGCATTATTTTCATTCACGAAACATGAATACATCAAAATTGCTGATATTGGGATATTTGGTAGATATAAAAATGGCTTGTTTTCACGGTGATTTGCTCAATACAACTGCGGCTGGTCATAAGCTATGGCTTATCCCATTTAGGCTTAGGTGATTGAACAAACTAAGCCACTAAGTTGGGCTGCACTTGCCTAAATGCAGAAATATTTTTAAAAATAAGTTTCAGTCCTTGCCTTATTATGAATTATGCATAGCTCATTTTAACCAGGTGGTTCATCATTGGTGGACAATCTCATTCATAGGGAAGCCACACTGACTCAGTGAAGCTTACTTACAAATATGTAGGTAGATTTATTATTGTAATCTGAAGCAATCTTGTGGTACATGCAAGCTCACTTATGAAGTCCTTTAATGACATAGGCCTACCAGCCTCAGGCTTCATATTTGAAACAACTAACTGGCTATAAATACGCTTCAAAAACAGAATGCATCCAGGTTTTAAGGCTCCAGAAATTTTCCTTCTTTACCTCTGCCTGAGCTACGTTTCTTGATTTGGAATTGGTGCATAATTTGGGAATACTGCTGGACTAATTGTCCCTGCTGAAAGACAAGGTGGCCCCATAAAATGGCTAGGGTTCATCTTATGTACAGATAGTCCTCAATTCATTTAGGGACCATTCAAAGTTACAACGGCACTGAAAAATGACTGTTTTTCAAAATTTGCAGCTTCCCCATGACCATGGATCAAAGATCAGATGCTTGGCCACTGATTCATATTTATGACCGTTGCTGTGTCCCAGGATCACGTGATAACCTTTTTTGACCTTTTCAGAAGGAAAGTCAATGGGAAGACCAGATTCGCTTAATAACCGTGTTACTAATTTATCCACTGCTGTGATTCACTTAACAACAGTGGCAAGGGGGGGTTGTAAAATGGCGCAAAACTCACTTAACAAATTTTTCACTTAACAACAGAAGTTTTGGGCTCAATTGTGGTCGTAAGTCAAGGACTAAACTTTAAACTTTAATAGAATTTGTATGCCGCCCACTCCCCAGGGACTCTGGGCGGCTCACAACAAGTAAAAAGCAATTAAAATATTTAAAAATACAGAATTAAAAACAATACAACATTCATTCCATCAAGTGGGGCTGGAAATTAATTCAACAGCCCCAGGCCTGCCGGAAGAGCCAGGTCTTGGTCGCTTTACGGAAGGCCGGGAGAGTGGTGAGAGTCCGGATCTCAGCAGGTAGCTCGTTCCACAAGGCCGGTGCAGCTACAGAGAAGGCCCTCCCTCGGGGCCCCCGCCAGCTGGCATTGTCCGGTCGACGGCACCCGGAGGAGGCCCAACCTATGTGATCTTATTGGTCGTTGGGAGGTAAATGGCAGGAGGTGGTCTTTCAGGTAACCTGTACTCGTTGTGTCTGTTCTGGATTAAAAGGCTTTGCTTACAGTACGTCTCATTCCTTAATCACCTCCCATGTGAGTCACTGCAGCGAACTCTATGTGGGGCTGTCCCTGAATATAATTTGGAATCCACAGCTATTGTAGTCCAAAATACAGTAGCAAGGGCAATTTCTGTGAACTGCAGTGGATCATAGTAGGCTCCCAGGTGTGATTAAAATGGCTGGTTATCACCTGTATTGTAAATCCTACAATATCCTGCAACCCATCTGCAGAACCGCCTGTCTTCCGTTGTCTTTGCTCAATCCATCAATTCTAGCAGGGAATTTCAGATCCCTTCCATTAAACTGCCCTAAATAATATCTCATGTCCTGTGGAACTGTATCTCCATGAAGATCCAGATAGCCAGACAGGTTTTGTAATGCTTTAATACCTGGCAAGCTTTTACTAGTGATTTGTTCTTTTTGATGTTTTTTTTTAACATTAGACACCACAGTTTATATCTTGTGGTTTTAATCTTTGTGCATGCCCAGAGTCACTATTGTTAAATAATAGAAATAATTTAAATAAATAATATATAAAATTACTACTCTTCGGTTGGCTTCCCACATTGGATTAAGCCAGTTTTCAAACTGTGGTTTAAATCAAAAGCAGTCAATCTAATTTGTGGTTTATTAAAATGTAAATCCAGTTTTTAATTACACTTACCCAGCTAGCAATGCAGCAAGAAAATTAAAATGTGTTTAGAACATGCTATAGATGAAATTGTCTAGACAGGTTTCAAAACAGAAAAAACCCTGAATTATTTTTTAAAAAAAATAAGAAATAAGACAATTACAAAAATTATTTCTTAGCTCCGTTTGTTCAGGCTCTTTGTTTCAGGTATTTGAAATTATTTGTGCAAAACTCCCTCCCTTCATTTTTCTTTCACATCAGGTGATTTTCTGTAACAACTAATTTCCTTCACTCCCAATGCAAGAAACCTACATTTCATGATGTCCTCCAATTTTTAACCCAGTTAAAACACAAATGGGTTTGTTTTCCTTGATACTACCCATGCACAGGCAGCTTCCTAATTCATATATAAAAGAGAAATATTGGTACTTCTAGTTGATTTTGGGTGAAATCCTGTATAGTTTTCTAAACAAAGACTTTTTTTTATTATTAATTTGGATTGCCTTGTGAAAACATACTTAGGCAAAGCTGGCTTGCTGCATCTCTGGGGAAAGTGTATATTGAGTTGAACATGTGCTTCAGAATGCATAAGTAGATGTCAGAATTCTGGCTAAGGAAAGCTAAAAGTATAGGATACATCAGCTTTCTAGAAGCAGCTTTGCAAGATTGCCCATAAGGACATCATGGCACTACATCTATAAATTCATTCTATTATTGCAGAGTGATTCTTGTTTATAACTCTGAAGAATTGTTGAAAAAAACACATGGAAGTAAATACAGAACATTCTTAAGCTAGTCTTTGTGTTCTATTAAAATAAAAGTTTTACATAGTGGACTGACATTTCATAAGAAAAAAAGTTTTTAATTCCGAGGTCTTAGATCAGTGTTTCTCAACCTTGGCGACTTTAAGTTCTGTGGACTTCAACTCCCAGAATCCCCTGGCTGGGGAATTCTGGGAGTTGAAGTCCACAGAACTTAAAGTCACCAAGGTTGAGAAACACTGTCTCAAGCCTAATACAGGTAGTCCCTGACTTATGAACCACAATTGAGCCCAACATTTCTATTGTTAAGTGAGACAGTTAAGTGAAGTTTGCCTCATTTTTGCCAGTTGTTAAGTGGATCACTGCAGTTGTTCAGTTAGTAACATAGTTCTTAAGTGAATCTGGCTTCCCCATTGACTTTGCTTGTCAGGTCACAAAAGGTGATTGTGTGACCCTGGGACATTGCAACTGTCATAAGCATGAACCAGCTGCCAAGCATCTGAATTTTGACCACATGGCCATGGGAATGCTGCAAGGGTCGTGTGAAAAGCAGTCATAAGTCACTTATTTTTCAGTGCTGTTGTAACTTTGAATACTCATTAAATGAACTCTTGTTGAGGACTACTTGTATGAGAAAGTGTTTCTTGTATATTTTATTTTAGAACTTGAGGCAACAAGAGAAACTCTTGTCAAAAGAATTTCTGAAATCCTAAATAATAGTTTACTCCAAGATGAATTTGGAGGCAGCAAAAATAATTTTTGATTTTTGCCTGTTTATATTTTTGTCAGGTCAAGGATAATTTATTCATCTTAGCTGAATAAAAAACTATTATCCCAATCAGAGAATTAAAAAAAATATTTTGGAAAGCTAAATTGATCTAGAACATTTTAAAGGATTTTTTGTCATCTAAAGTGAGGTTGGAGAAATCATTAGTGATGTTTGGTTCCATATACCATCCCCTTTTGTTTACTTTTCTATAAAATAAATGAATATTACCATTATACTTTATTTGTTGAATGTTTGGATTTTTTTAAATCAGAGTTTTACAGAATTCAGCATTTTCCTTTTGTAACATTTTAGTTCTAGAATCTATGTAGACTAAAAGTTTAAGTATTTGCCTATGCAGTTCTCTATCTCAAAATGATGTGAATCTGTTCAAAGAAAATGCAGAATATAGAAATGCCCCAGCAACTTTTAGTGACTCCATACCAATAAATGAAAAACATGAAGCTGTCCTTCATAGGAGAAACAGAGGCTGTTTCTGAGAATTAACATCAGCCCAGCTGCATATCAAATAAGAGGTAAGTTACAAACCAATTATCCTATGACATCTCATTCCTTTAAAAGATGTGATACTTCTGCAAAATGACTCAGCCAACCCACAAGGTCATGGTTTCAAAATATATAAAAGCCTGAAAAAAATGAAGAAGTGCATCTGGAACATAATATATACTTTAAAAGTATACTTTTAAGCACTCACACACAGACTTATGTATATGTATACAATGTAAACAATTGTAGAACTATGAGAATTTGAACAGAATTATAACTCTCACAAAAATAATAAATGTAAAGAAAAGATGAATTCTATCTTATTTTTGGTAATCTCTGCATACTTTAATTTTTATAATTGTGTTTTAATGAGTTACTATTCTGAGACAGAAGTCCTGCTTGGGAGTCAATGTACCTGCACCTAACTGCATGTTGAACTGCAAACTGAATAAAGCAAAGTTAGATTAATCAGCTGCATCAGGAAGGATGTAGGATTTTTGTCCCTCTGGAGAATAAGTAAATATGAATTACAGTTGTTTCTCAGTATTTGAGTATTCTATATTATTGTATTGATATTTTTTTTCATTTTTGATTTATTACTATTGGAGGTTTGCAAACTACTTAAAGTCAGACATAATTAGGGCACTATACAAGCCTAGTGAAATATTCTTCTTCATCTCCTCTTCCTCCTCCTCCTGGAATTTCCAAGTAATTACACTGGGTAGCTGAAAATTTCAAATGACATAATCCCAAATAAATTGCCATTTAAAATTAGGTGAAACAATGCAATAACATAAGCTGCAAATGAATGCTGAAAAAAGCATCTAGCTCAGTAATTTCAAAATATCCCTTATTTGTACATTTTGAAAAGACATCATATTCAGCTAATAAAGTAGCGGCAATATCATCTTTCTGCTTCCCGCTACTGACGGAAAGAGGAGAACAGATTTGAGTCATAACATTATGAGAGTGTTTTTGCATGCAAGATATGAACTGGAAACAGGAATCTTTATTTGCATGTGGTTATTGCAGTGTTTGAAATGAATTTGTTCTGTGATGCTGTCAGCTATTTCATTCAGTGGAAATTCAGCTAACAGGAAGGAATTCTGCAGTTCTTCAGTTAAGTCCCATTGTATCATTTATATGACATTTTAAATTTTATAAACTCTTTGACAGAAAGTATTGTTTAAATCAATCTTTCTGCACAGAATGAAAACTTTTTGAATCTTCTGGAAATAATTAAGGTCACAATTATATTCTTCTATACATAAGAAATGTAATAAACAGTATATCATTGAGTGCACTTGCACAAAATACAAAATGATGTAGAAAAGACATGGAGAAAAACAGTTACAAAGAAGTAAAAGCATAAAACTGCCTTATGGAAGATACATATATATATAGTAGATATATATATACATATATATATACACACATATATATTATCTACAAAAATATGCCCAATATGGAAAATAAAATAAGTAAAATTCACTTTTTAAAACAGAAGCCTGGCCTGCAAGCAGAAATTTTTTGACGTTGAAACACTATCAAGAGTGGCAGCAAAGACTGTCCAGGAAGTATACAGGCTGATCAAAATCCATTTTATAATGCTTCCATTAATGTTCTTGTGATGTTTTCTTATAGCAATATCCTTCAGAACTGGAGCATGGATAGGAAGACTGGTAGATTATGTAAGGCATAATGAATAAACATATCAGACTGGTTATATCCGCATTGTTCCTACAAATATGAACACAAAATCTGTTCAACAAATGTGAAAACAAATGTGTCCAAGCAACAGCTTCCAAGTAGAAATAGGAAATTCAGCAGCGCTAAAGTTTGTGTCTTTGATAGCAGGCAAATATCTGCATATGCTCAGGTATTTCCAAATTCTAGTATCAGAATAAATAATGCAAATTATACAAATCTAGATAAATTAATGTTTGAAATATTTATTCTGAATGTAAAATTTGGATTTTTCTGTCAGGAATAGGACATTGTCTTGGAAATCATACATAAATGAAAAGGAAAGAAAAATCTACAATTAACAGAAAAGGAGAATATTACAATTTTGTCAGATTCCTGCTTAATACTGCCATATTCTTCTCTATTATCTTAACCAAGAACTATATCTTTTGTTCTTAAAGTAATATCTAGATTTTACAAGAACAATATCAACTTTTTGGTAGGATCATAGATCATATTAATTTTCTGATCCCTTAACAGAAGTTGCAATTAAAGAAAGCAAAACCATCAAATCCCAAAAAGTGGATTGTCTAGATGACAAAGATCCAGTACAGAATACTTTAAAAGATTCATAATTTGAACATATAAATGGATTGTGAGTTTTTAAATTTGTTTTCTTTATTTTTAGACATTATCTTTTATTGGTTATGCAATTTCTGCTTCCCGGTGAAAGTGGTATAATTCACACCACGCCTAGAATGTTATGTAAACTCAGACAATTGTATTTTATTCAATAAATAATGGTTAAACAAACTGTAGTTTCTTGCAGTATGTGAAACTAATCAATGAAAATAAAATCCCCTTAAATTGCCGAATTTCCTAAGACACACACATTGTAGTACTTTCCATATGTCTAAACAGTGAAAATATGGAAAATATTCAAGCTGGGAGACTACCTTGATATCTAATATAAATGAAATAAGTCTATGTAAGACTTAAATATTGTTACACCTTAAGTTGTTTATTGGAATGTCTACATAAAGTGAACTATGGTGCTGGAGAAGGCTCCTGCGAGTCCCTTGCAAGACGATCAAACTGGTCAGTCCTAGAGGAGATCAACCTTGACTGCTTTTTGGAAGGCCAGATTCTGAAGATGAAACTCAAGTACTTTGGCCACCTAATGAAAAGGAAGGACTCACTGGAGAAGAGCCTAATGCTGGGAAAGATTGAGGGCAGAAGAAGGGGATGACAAAGAATTAGATGGCTGGATGGAGTCACCGACACAGTAGGTGTGAGCTTAAATGGACTCCAGATGGTAGAGGACAGGAAGGCCTGGAGGAACATTGTCCATGGGGTCGTGATGGGTCAGACATGACTTCACAACTTACAACAACAACATCATGTGAAGGATTATCCAAGCTTGGGGATGTTGCTGCTTCACCATTGCCTACATTAATTTAATTTTTTTTATTCCATCTCTCCGAATAGAGGGAAAAACAAGAGCAGAAACAAACAAAACTGCATATCAGTAAAATTGCTCAGCTAAGACACATCTATTTTTATCTGACCTGAAATAAAGCTCATTATGGCAAACAATTTCAATGGAAGCTGAATACTGAGCAGTGACTGAAGCTCTCAAAACAGATCCCATAGAACTGCATCTGAGATCTCTTCCTTAAAAAATCATCGGAACAAGAATTTGTATTCATGTCAAAGGCAAGAATAGTGTTTAATTTGAAAGGCACAGCTTCATCTTCCTAACCAAGAAGTTCTCCATCTGTTCCACAGGAATCATCCTTGTGGTTTCTTCTAGGACAAAAATATGTATTCTTCACTGAAGGGTACACAAAGAGAAGAAGTTGTTGGATGTCTCAGCAAGGTGTCTCCAAGACTGTCTTCTCCTTTTGCATTAGTCTGAAAAGAATGAAGCATGAAGGAGGGAGGGACTGGTGCCTTCAGTTGGTGGAGTGCAGCTGCCTTCCTCAGACTGTTCTGATAGTTCTCCATATTCACTATTATAAAAAGTCTGACCTCGGAGCTCTGATTGATACAATGGCCGACCTCTGCCCCTTGGTTTGGACTGATCCACTGTTGGGTCTGCATTTTGGTTGGATCCTTTACTACTGTTGGAGAAAAAAAAGCCAATAAGTTAGTTCCAACAAAGACATATTCTAACTTAAGCTTCCTCAAAAAGCTTCTGACTAACAGAAAGATTAAGAACAAACCATTTTGCAGATGGGTTGGTCTGGAAGATGTATAAATTTAGGTAAGAAAAAAAAGAGGGTTACAAAGTAAGCAGATCTTTCTAAAGACATGCCATAACAAGCCAAATCTACACTTGAATATTTTTCCAGTTACATCAATGTCAGCTACAGCCTTAAGCAATATTCTCACAACTTTTATGACTACATTTTCATCTCTTGGGGGGGGGGGCGAGAATAACATTAATAGCATTTGTTTAAGTTCCACTCTTCAACAAATCAAAATTATTTCCATAAATGTGCCATAACTTTTACCTCTAACTTCATATATTCTGTTAGGTCTTCTTGTTTAGCCTTTTTCATTCACTATTCTTTCCATCCAAATTATTCTGCATTTTATCTTTCTTTTTACTGCATCTGTGCAATAACCTTTTCATGTTATACCATACTTTTCATCGTTTTTTTCGTAGCACTAATTTTTTTATTTGCATACTTTTTTTAGCTGCAATCTGTTTCACCAAATGGCCTTCCGCACATTTCTGTAATGTAATTCTTTTCATGATTTTTTTTATTTTATGGTTTTATGGTTTATGATTTTATGATGGGTTTTATTGTTGTGAGTCACCCAAAGTTACGGACAGCCATACAAATCTTTTAATAAACAGATTTCTGCTCTTCCACATCCATGGCCTTTATATCACTATTCACTGTTGGGAGATTAATGCAGTTTCCAGTATTTTTGAGACAAGACTCAGGCCTTCCTGCAGTCAATCTACTTTCTACTTGTTTAATTTAATTTTAATGTTTTTTCCAAGATTCACTGTTGACACAATAAAAAAATGGCATATCTACATTCCACAGCTCTTATCAGCCTGGTATCTGTCACTAATTCTCCCAAACCTTCATCATAAACATATTTTGTCAATCAATCAAATTATAACATTAGATTTATATTCATTATCTTGCCATCTCTATGAATAGACTAATGCTTAAACCACACATTCCAAACACACTTTTTCCTAAGCAGATACTCATCAAAGAATCCTTATTCTATTCATAAATGGCCCAGTCAGTTTTTCTGTATCACAACAAATACCGTCTGAACAATTTTAATAACAAATCACTATCTCTTAAAATAAAACCAATGATCTCTTCTTCCCATATCCCATTTCTTATCTATAAATAAATCCTTTAAATCTCAGTCATCAGCAAAAATCCATTAAGTTGGTTGGAAATGAAAGTTATGTATTTTTTACGTTGATCAAATAAGCCAATGTTATATTGCTTCATTTTAGTTTTAACAATTTTTATCTTTAATCCCTTCAAATAATATCCTAGAATTTGATTTCTTTCCTTTTTTTCTTTGACGCTTCTTGCAAAATTCTTCAAAGCATGAACAAGCCTCTTTTGTAAATCTAATATAAGAAAATAATCAAGGTCACTCTCTTGGTTTCTTATTATCCTTTTATCCTTATCCTTTTTACTGTAATTAGCCAGTGTAGTTTGTATGTTCAGTGTAGCAACTTTTTCCGTATCATTTTAGAATCCATATAATTTTTAAGTCCAATTTTAAATCAGTCTCAAACTTGTCAGGTTAAACTTGTTTGTCTTTCATACCTTCTTTTAAACAGAGCATTATCCAAAGAAACAGACACTCTTAAAATTAACTTCAGGATTCATTGTTCAAAAATATCCTTCAAAATATCTAATATTAAAATATTTTGCTTCATTCCATATCAGTAAGTCAAATTTAAGAAAGGCATTGACTGCTGACTCCCTTCGGTGCAGTAGAATAAGATGATAACATCAAACCACATTTTTTTATTTTTACATATTAATGTAAACTAGCCATTTCTATAACAACAAATTTTGAAATTAAAAAGAGCCAGTTTACTTGCTGGTTCTTCATTCTACTGCTTTCATCGGCCCTGCTTTTAATGGAATTCTCTTCAGTTTGTCATTTCTTCCCAAGAAATCACATTTTATATGTCTTTATCAACTCCATTCTACAGGCTAGAATAGTTTTTTCAAATACTTCACTATTTTCCCTTCTTCCCTCCTTCCTTCCTCCCTCCCCCTCACTTCCAAATTACAGTTTTTCATATGCTATAGTCATCCCCAGATAGACCAGTGGTTATTGACCTCCATTATCCAATATGGCTTTGGTCCAAGCCCAGAATAGGATCATTCCATTTAAAAATTTGCTCGTTGTGTAAATGGCATCCTGCTCTGAGATTAGGGTTTCTTTCTTTCATCCTCATGTTCCTCTACTTCTAGACCTTTTCTGCGTACAGCATGAGAACTGAGTAGTGGGAAGGAATGGGTAAGTGGGACAAATCAAAAGGATTTTGCACAGCAGTAGGGAATGGCACAAGCAAGGATGCCTAATTTAGTTTCTGGTGAATGAGTAATTATGCAAACTCTGTCAATTTTAAATATCCCTTCTCAACTGTGTCCCCCAAACCACAGGCCAGGGAGCTTTTAAGCCCAATCAGTTCATAAATATTCAGCAGTGGTGGGATACGACTGGTACGCCCCGGTACGGGCATACCGGTGCCTGCTGGGAGCACCAGGTACCATTCTGGTACGGTGCTCCAGAGGGCCCACTTGCCCTCCTTACTGCTATTTGAGCCAACCGGGGCATTTGCGCATGCACACGGGGCGTACACCGCCTGTGCAATGCTCCGCTGAGCAGCTGGAGCATAGCGGGTGGTGGGTACACATGTGCGTGCTGCGTGCATGCGCATGGTGGATGCCCGGCCCCGTTGCAGCCTACCAGTTGCAATGGGAGCCAGAACCCACCACTGATACTCAGTGTCTTCATAGTATTCTATCAGAATTAACCCTAATTTCCTGCCCCCTGGATAAGTTTTCTATATTGATGCAGAAGGAGCCTGACAGCAGATGCAATAAAAAGGTTTAATCTTTTTATCAGGAGGAAGTTTTTCTATATTGCTGAGAAAGACGAGCACTTATCCTGCAAATATATTGTATTATTGCTATTATTGACTTAGTCAAATTAAGCACATGTACATTTTTTTTCCAAAGGAATACTAATTCAGTTATTTCAATTATTATGTAGATAATGTGTGTGTGTATGTGTGTGTATATATGCATATTCATACATATGTGTGTGTGTATGTATACAATTATTTCTCTACACAGACATATACTGACTATATGTGCATTGTAAAACAAAATCACAACTAGAAACAAAACCCTAATATAAATATACAAATTAATCAAAACAATTCTAGTTTTCAAGGGCCATGTAAAAGAATTCTGCCTTGGCAGATTACAAGCAGTTTAAGATATGAGAGATTGTTCCACAGGATGGGAACCACCTTGAGAAAGCTCTGCCTTGTGCTCTCACACACCCAAAGATTTCAGTGCAGTAGTCATGGCCACTATCTAATCAGTTTGTTACAGACGTATAACCACCCTGCTCAAAAGTACAGCAAGGGTGCTATTACCCAAAGTTCATCCTTATTCCTGCGGTTTTATCCTGAGCACTGAAAACAAATCTCATTCGCCTAGGAATGGCAACGCCATCTGGATTGCCTTTAAGCAGTATTCACTATGTCTTCATTTTCTTTGCAGAATTCAAATACTGTAGCTCTTAACCATTCCATTCAATCAATTTTGCTTTAGGTGCCTTTAGCAATGCTGCCACAAGCCCCAATTTTCAGGAGAACATGTATTTTTGGGTCTCCTAGTCCTCTGTCAAGAAGCCCCATCGGGCATTTTGGATTACTGAGAAGAGAGAGAACATCATTTGGGAGAGTATGATAATAAAATACCTGAATGTGCCTTCTTTTCTGTGCCTGTTTTCTATCCTCTCAAACTCCTCTGATGCCAAAACCATTCCACTGTCTGTCTGATTATCCTGCAAGAAGTAGAAGCAAAGGGAGGGTTAAAAGAGAGGAGGGAATGCACAAAACTACATAAGGTGTGCAATTACCTGTTTCTTTTTGCACTTTTGCATACGTGCTAATGCAGTTAAAATATATATACAGTATATGTGTGTGTGTATGTATGTATACACACACACACACACAAGATCTATTATATCCTGGGAAAATCATGGCTGATATATGACTTTTTATACTGGTGCATATGCAAACGAGCACAAATTTCAGTGCAGACTAAGCTGGAATGAATGTGTGTTCAAAGAAAGTGCAGAGTCTCCCAAATCTAGGGGGAGGGGGGGGAAAACATCCCTAGAAATGCCAACATGGTTTCTGTACATGTGTCCAAACTACAAAAATGGAAAAACGACTTGGCGGAATAATTGCTGATGGAAATTGAGGAGTATTGGGGAAGGAGAAAATGATGAGAAGTGCACTGTAAACCTGTGTTGCGTGTCCCATCATTTTCTCATCATTGTGGATTGTATCACACACATACTGATGAACAGGAAGGAGGAGCAGCTTAATTCTTCCATCACCTATAGATATTTCCACCAAAGACAGTTTTAAAATTTATTTTTATTTTATTTTAATTTATTTTTTCTAAGTGGCAACAGATTATCGGAGAGACATTATAGGCACTGGAAAGAATAAATACCTTTCATACCCTTCTTATGAAAATGCCCTATCATTCTTCTATTCACATTCTCTTGGCTAAGTTTGCAGGGGTGGGGTGGGGGAATCTGAACCTTCCCAGGTTTTTTTTTTTATTGTCTAAAAAGAACTATTTTTTTTGCAGCTTTAGGATTACAAATTGGTGAGAAATCTCGTAGTCTCAGGGTTTCCTGTATATAGGTGAACACACACACACACACACACACACACACACACACACGCATATGCACACACATTCATATATCGACATATCTCTGCATATGCGTTGTCACTGACGGGCACCACAGATGGAAACATTTTGCAATTTCCACCACTATCAATGCACTTAGATTCTTTTGTATTATAAAGTTTTTTTATGTTTTCATTTTCATAACATATAGCCACATGTATACTATTACATAACCAACATCGTATTATATTATTAACTTTTTACATCAATTCGTCTTACCATCAACTCCCAAAAACAATTATTGGCTCTTTTGCTCTCCATACACCATATTTGTACCTTATCCATCACTTTCTTCTCCCTCTTTCCTCCTCCTCCCTACATCCTTTCTTCCCTCTGTCATCCTTCTCTTCTCTACTTCCCCTTCCTCTCTCCTTCTCTTCTCTCCCCTTTCCCCTCCTTCTTTCCTTTCTCCTCTTCCCCCGCCCCCTCTCCTATCCCTCTCTTCTTCCCTTACCCCTCCTCTATTTCACACTCTTCATCTCATTTACTTGGTGTATTTCAGCCTCTGAGCAATCTCCATTTTATGTTGATGGTATTTATAATTCCTTTTCAATATATATATTTAATTTTAACATATATCTTCCTCTTTCTTTTTTAAAAGAGATAGTATAGTATATAGTATAGTATAGATTATATAGTAATTGTATTTTTAAACCTCCACCCGCAGCCTATTTTTGGGCGAGATGTAGACCTGTTACAATTCCCAGCTATTCTCATCATTATATTTATATAATATGCATCCTTACATGCCCCAAATTTGTGATTCTGTCTTTGTAATCTCAATAATTTCCCATTGTAGGTATATTTCATGTTCCTTCTCAATTTTTCCATATCTTGGCTTAGGTTATCCTTGATTCTCTTTAAATAACAATCCTTACTGTTCAATGTTCATTACAATTCCCTTAATCTACTATGTAGAATAACAAGCAGTACACATCTCACTTTGTTCATCATCTTAGGAGTTCTATATATGTCCATGTTTTGTATATTTTAACCCATGCTTAGTTGTCCTTCCATTGTCATATTCAATCAATTAGCAACTCAGTTTAATTATCATGTATAAAAGCGAATCACACCTCTGCTTTACATTCTCCCCATAACAGTTTCATATTTGTCCATATTCCAAATATTATAACCCTTATTTAATTATCTTTCCATTATCATATTTAATAAGTTAGCCATTCAATTTCATTATCATGTATATAAGTAAACCACATATCTCAGCTTTATATTTCCTCATATAACAATTTCTAATTATCTGATTTTTTCCTAGTAAGTCTTTTTCCCACTTCTCTATTCCTGTCTTCTCCCTTTTCTTTGTTTTGACATGTCCACCCTCTTCAATTTTCCCCAAGCCACTGTTAAACCCAGTGAAATCTTTTGTATTTCCCTTTGTTGGGGCATAACGCCCCTCTAGAGTTTTCCCTATGCCACTGTCAACCTCAGTAAAATCTTTTGTATGCTTTTTATTTCCTTTTGTTGGGACACATCCCTCCTTTTCAATTTTCCCTATACCACTGTCAAACCCAATGAAGTTTTTTATCTGCTTTTTATTTTCCACCATTTCTACCCCTTTATTATCCCTCCCCCATTCTTCCTTCATTTCTTCCTTCAGTTCTTGCTTCTCTGACTTCAAAATTCTATTTCGACTTGATTTTAATGATTTATGCATATATTTTTTAATTTCATGTAGTTCTTCAAATTCTCACCTTTCCATAATTACAATTACAATTAGTTATACAGTTTTTATTTCAGAGTTCTGGTCCACCTTAAATTTAGCTAGTTCAGCTGATGTGGAGAGGGAGAAAGGCGGGAGCCATCTTGATCTTTTGTTCTGCCTTAATGTCCAGTTCCAAAATTGCAGTTAGTTATACAGTTCTTATTTTAAAGTTCTGGACTACCTTAAATTTAGCTAATTCAGCTAATTTAAAGAGGAAGAGAAGCGGAAGCCATCTTGATCTTTTGCAGAGAGAAAAAACTTTGTATTTTCCCGGTTCTTGATTTTATTATTTTTTTCCCTTGTTTGATCTCTTGTTGGTTATAGTTGCTTGTTGCCTTGTTCCACCTCTCATTGGTTATAGTTGCTCAAAATATATTAATTGGAACAACCTTCCATACAGCCAAATTCCGGAATGTTTCTCTTCGTCTCCTGCTTTTCCAAGTTCTGATTTATGGCAATTGGTTAATTAAATCTTCCTGCTGAGAGTTTTGCATTCCATTCAGCACAAGCAAGATTAGGTTATCAGTGAGAAAATAGTGCTTTTTTCTTGATATTTTTCCCTTGTTACAATCCATCTCTCATTAATTGGAGTTGCTTAATATATGTTAGTTAGAAGAAATCCGAACAGAGCAAATCTCCTTGGTATGCTTTGATTTTCATTTCAACCTCCTAGTCTCTTTTAAAAACACAATCTTTTCAAATCCAAAACCAAATTTGGAGTTTGCATTTGAGTGGGTTTGTCACTTCTCTACTTTCTCCTTTTCTATCCAGATTTCTGTCCACACATGTTTCAAGCAAATGGCTCTTTTTGGGCTAGTGGTTCAACCATCCATTTTTCCCTTTCTTTCTTTCTTTTTGCCAAAATCCAGATCTGTCCATTAATATTATTTATACTCTCAAGGTTCTTTGCCTTTTCCAAGTTCTGATTTATGACTGTGGATTAATTAGATCTTCTTACTGGGCTTTCATCTTGTCATGCACATTCCTGCTCAGCTGCTTTGGCTGGAAGCCAGCTTCTTGTGCAGCCATGATGCCATGCCGCTGCCCCATTCCGATTCAGAGAGCAAATTTCCGACCTACGAGGGACCTGTTGCACTCTCTCTGGCTCTGATGAGACACTGTCCCTTCTTCACCCCCCTCCCCGGGGGTGGGGGTGGTGTTTCTGATCCAAAAAGAATCTTGGAATTGGTTTGTCAGACAGAGTTCATGTGAGACTCTTCAGAGCTCACACACCCCTCTTCTGTCCAGCTGGAGAACTTCTGGTCGACTCGCACTTAGATATTTTTGTGGTGCCAGAGAAGCATGTGCAGAATGGAAACGGTGAAGATGGATTCTACTGCATCATCCCCTGCATGTAGGTTATATTCCCAACCAAGTAGCTGTCAAGTATGCCAGGGAAGATGGTATACCAGTTTGGTCTACAGGTTAAGGCATCAGGTTAGAAAGTGGGAGACCGTGAGTTCAAGTCTGCCATTAGCCATGAAAACTCGCTGGGTGATTTGGGTCCAGCCCAACTCACCTCACAATGTTGCTGTTATGGGGGAAAAATAGGAGGAGGAAGAAATGCCAGATATGTTCACATCTTTAATTATTTGTAAAAAAATAATATAGACAGAAACAAAAAACAAACAAATGGAGAAGAATTATATATATGCTTCCATTCCCATTTTCAATTGTGCCGCCTGCTGAGGGAAGAGTCTACTGGAATGGTACTCACAAACTACTCAACATGCTACTCACAAACAAAAAAAGGAGTATTGGAAGATGTAGGTCCTGAGGTTTTTACTTTGTCAGCACTGAAATTATACCATATTCCGCTCTCTCACACCAAAATTTAACTTTTTAAAAATCCAAACAATGCCATTGTGTCTAGTCGAATGCGATAGATCTAGTTAAAGCCTTTCTTCTTTATTTAGAAAGCTACTTGGCTATCTACACAAACTAGTTGTAATTTAAGTTAGTGTTTCGTTATGACAGAAAATGAAACGTGCACATATATCATTTGAATAAATCTTTAGATTATTGTACAAATATCTGTTGCAGCAGATGGCAGCACCTAACTAGTATTTGACTGAGTCTGAGAAAGCTAAACAGAGTCTGATCTTGGTTGTATTAGGATGGGAATCCACTAGGATAATCCACCAGGACTAAATTGGGAAGTTGAAACATCATCAAGACCAGGAAGAACGCAATAGCAACTAATTTATTTATTTGATTTATGTAGCTGCCCACCTCATACAACGTGAGTCTGGGTGTCTTACATAAAATAAATAAAATACATAATGTAAAATTAAAACACATAACTACTGAGCTTCATAAAATAACTATCAACAAATCCAGGAGACAGGATTCATTGCAATTCAGTTTTTAGAGCCTTGTGAAAATCCAGCATGGTGGTGGTGGGGTAACCTAATCTCAGGTCTAATGAGGTACCACAGGTGCCCTGACAGAAAAGGACATCCTCTTGAGTCCTGCCAGATGACACACCATGCTTCTTCTAATGGACCAGACGGGATGACTAGAAATAGCTGGGAAAGAGAGGGCTCCATAAGTAGGCAAGTCTAAAGCCACCAAGGCTACCGTTTTTTATTGTTGAATATTTCTATGTATTCAAAAGGAGTCACTCAGTTTGAAGACATCTTTACTTTTGCAGAAAAATAAGTACAAATTAATGGCTTTTGCATTTCCTTTTTTACCTTGAAAACTGTCTACTCACCGGATGTGCTTTATACATAGTTTGTGTCATAGGAAATTCTTCAAAAGTCTTTAATCTGGATGGACATCTTATTTGATTCCCGCCAGTCAAACAGCCAGGGAAAGAAACACAATTATAATATCTAGGAGAGGAAAATCAGAGAAAATACAGAGTTCAGCTATGGTAGTCTTCATTTTATCTCTTTTTTTGAATCAAATTGGGCTAATTACAAATACTAACTCTGCCGCAAATTATCAGCTTGGGCTGAACGACTTCTTTTTCCAGATTGCATATTTAAGGTCTACCTGTCCATCATATAATTATGTTTGCAGCAATCCCCTTTTTAGGGTATATACAATCTTAAGGTGCTTGGGATCAAGAAAGGAAGCTCAACATGGAAGAATCCGTGTTTAAACTTTCCAGCCTATCAGGGAAAGAGCAAAGCATTTTGAGCACCAAAATGAATGGTAGAGACATTTTAAAACCTTCCTCCTCCCATTGCTATTCTTGCCCTTTGATTGCAGCCTCCAAGGCTGCTTTTCTTTTTAAATATAGGAATATAAGAATCTGCCTTAGTATTCCAACTCATACTCTTTGTCCATCTAACACTGAATTATCTATCTGGAATTGTACAGATAAAAGACATTTCAATCACTTGTCACCTAATACTGGATAGAGATGCCAAGGATTTTATGTATTTTTGGCATGTAAAGGATTATTTTACCTGTCACGATTCCCCTTCCTCTTAAATTAGGACACTTTTATACATCTTTTCAGCACACCTCAGGTGAACCTTTCTAATCTTCTAACAACCAGCATAGAAAATTAATCTCTTGGCATTAGGAACATCTAATTCTTTGATTGGAAATAGTGAATTTCTTTTTCTGTGTCACAGTTCTTGTCACTTTGTAATTTCAATTGGCAATTTCCTTCTTAGTGCTTGAGGTAGCCATCTTTAGTAATACAGGGAAAATATTTATTGTCCTACAGGAAGTAGGACATGTTAACTGTTGACCTATTACGAAAGCAGCCTTCTGCATATACATTATACAAATAAGCCTAACCGAATAATTGTGGGGTGTATTTTAAATAAATATAATTTAAAAGACCTCATTGCAAAGATTTTAGATGTGACTGGTAATATTGAGAAATTCTTATCAGTATGAGAAAGACATGCAATCCTTGTAAAATCTTTGTTCAAACATTGGCTGACTTTTAGCTACTTCTGACTTCCTATCATATTTCTCAAAAACCAGTACCAGTTACCTTGCTGCTACATTATGACAGTGTATCTTCATGTCAAATTCTTCTTCATCAGAATTCTGCTGGATGGATGAAGCAACCTGCGAAAAGCCATCATCTTCAGAACTCTGAGAGTCATTTAATGGGATATAATCTTTCCCCTCCTAAAAGAATCCAGATAAATGTTTATGAGCAATGATGATAGAAGATTTTACCAATAGAAAGCACAATAATGGATATAAATACAGTTTTGGTCTCTTCTTTGTATCTTTAATAAGACATAGTTAAAGATGGTATGGACATATACTGAGGAAAGTAATAAACAATAATTTATCTCATAAAATGATATAACACATTCGCCTTTAAAATGTAACTATTTGCATAATTAGTTATCAGTTCCTTGAAATTTCATTTGTAGGAGCAGCCATAATATAAAATAACCACATAAGCAAAACTAGAACATATATTATATATCAATTTCTAGTTTTTATAACATTTGAAACTAAGGCATTCCATTCCAACCTTTTATTAATTGCTGCTGGAACAACTAAAATTAGTCAATAATTATTTTACCTGACAGATTGAAAATAATTTTTCAAGAGTATTCATAAGGACCAATATTTTTTTAAACTTAAAAGACAGTTATTTTTTTTTATTTTTATCTGTTTTGACAACTGATGGTTCATTTAAACAATGGCACAAGTATTTATCTAAATTTGTATTGCTAGATGACTCCCTCCCCCCAAATAAGGTATTTCAATATGGAAAGGAATTAAAAGGATTGGATCTACCAGATTTAAAATTATACATTCAAATTGTATTGCTGAGAAATAGTAGCTATTGAAGTTAGAAGCTGAGTTTTGGGTGGAATGGATATATGGGATATGACAAAGCTAAGGTTAAAAACCTCTTATAGATTATTGCATAAAACAGAAAATATGCACTTATGACTTGTAATTTTGATGATTATAAAAAACAGTATATAATAGAAAAAAATGAGAGGGTTTTTTTTTTGTAACCACAGAGTAAAAGATAATTTTGGAATCATACTTGTATTTGCTGCAAAGGAAATCAGAAGCTTTCGGTTTCTTTTTATCTTTTCTTTCTGCATGTTTGTCTTTCTCTTCTCCTTGTTTTCTTTATTATATTATTTTTTGTTAACTTTTATTTTCTCTTTAAAATTTAATAAAATTTATATAAAAATATCAATCTATCAATTGGAAAGGCTGTGAAATCACAGTGGAGAAAGAAAGCATGTAAATTCTTTTGTGATATAAATAAGCCAGCCAATTTGATGATGTAACCTGAAGTGGGATGGGAACATGGGAAGAAAATAAAAAACTCCAGGGGGTTATCCCTAGAAATCATACTGCATGATGCGATGCAAATAAATAATGCGAGTGCATGAAGAATAGCAATGAAGAATAGCAACAGATAGCAATCTAGAATACTCTAACATTATCTAAGAGAATACTAAGAAATTGGGTGGATTTTTTAAAAACTGAAAACTGTCTAGTAAGTTTCAGAGGCTTCAGAAATAGCATTACTGTAGTATCATTCAACATTTCTGATGCCAAATACAGCCTAATGCAGTTCTTATCCTCTGTCTGCTTCCAGCTGCACGTTCTGCAGTATATAATAAACAACTATAATCCAAAACTAAACATTGACTATAGCCAAGATACAGTCAATGCATTTTTTTGATCCTGATATTTTTGCACACAATTTATTAATACAAAGTCTAATTGTTTTCTGACTTTCTTACCATGGAAGGAATCAACCTAGTAATACCACAAGTTATTATTTTTATTTTGTACCTTGCCTTCTTTGCACAAATCATTTAAAAATATATGTATTTTAAATACATACAGTATATATGTATTAATGTAAAATACATATTTCTACTTCAGACCTGCTGTGTGACACACAGCAGTCCAGACTGATTAGGATATTTGTGGGATATGATAAGCTGCATTTGTTAACGAACAGAGCAAAAAAGATTCTTCATCAGAATGGCAAAGTGGTTTCTTCCAATTTGATGATATTGCATAGGTTGCAGCAATAACATGAACAGTTTTTGCTTTATTAAAAAATAAGGACTATGAAAACATTTCATGTCTGTCCAATGACATTTAATTGAAAGCTATAACGTTGCATTGAAAGCTATGCCATGTATTATATAATGACATAGAGTCGCTTTAAGAGGAAGATGGGAGGTCTCTAAATATTCATTCTCACAAACTGATAACCAACATAAATACCAGGTTATTACTCAGTAATAATAACATCTGCCTGCAAGTAGCCGAGGTGGTGCAGTGGGTAGAGTGCAGTACTGCAGGCCACTTCAGCTGACTGCTATCTGCAGTTCAGCGGTTCAAATCTCACCGGCTCAGGGTTGACTCAGCCTTCCATCCTTCCGAGGTGGGTAAAATGAGGACCCAGATTGTGGGGGCGATATGCTGACTCTGTAAACCGCTTAGAGAGGGCTGAAAGCCCTATGAAGCGGTATATAAGTCTAACTGCTATTGCTATTGCTAGTAAGAACAGGCAAGACCAAAAGCAGAAAAAGTAATAGAATATGAAGATGCTGAGGTGGTCTGGGACTTTAGAATTCAAAGAGATAGGCACCTGCAACATAATACCTCAGACTTAACAATTATTGATAAGAAAAATAAAAAAGCCTAGATGGTGGATGTGGCAGTACTTGGAGACTGCAGACTAGAAGGAGAAGAACTAGAGAAAATTAACAAAATAAAAAGACCTGCAAACATAAGCAGAATGATTGTGGTGGGTGCAATCCCAAAAACTGGAGCACTACTTGAATACTATCAGCATTGACAAAATACCATGAGTCAATTGCAAAAGGCAGTGTTACTTGCAATACCTTTAATACTATCAAACATCAGCATCTCCCTATCCCCTGAGAAGGAATTGATAGATGGATAAAAATGCCAAATCTGTTCATTCTGAACATCTGGCTGATTGTGTGACAAAACCATAATAATAATTAACTCCAGATATTGCTGACTACTTCAGCTTATCTTTGTGTTCTGATAATAATTGGAAACTGACCTGTTGAACATTTTCTTGAAGAAGATCTCCTAAGATCTCAACCAAATCAGAGAATGTTGGCCTTTCTTTGGGATCTCCATACCAACAATTCAGCATTATTCTGTATCTGCAAAGAACCAATTTTTGCATACTGTTAGTCAGGTACAGATGAAATGGAATGTAAAGGAAAAACCCAACCTTAAGGTGGATGCTATACTTGAGACCGGTTGTGTTACTACAAAAGAGATGTAAGCAGCTAGACTATAATTCACCTCAGTCTCCCATACAAGAAGCTCTGAAACGTCCTGCACATCTATAATTTGTTGATTTAGTATCTTCATTGTTGGCTATATATTGAAGTACTTTAACTCACATTTCTGCAGTAGCATATTCTGGAGCTCTCATCCTGGTGCCATCTTTTAGTCTTTGGCAAAATTCCTCATTGATTTGTACTCCAGGGTAAGGGGAGGCTCCTGAAAAGATGCAGTGGTATAAAGAGAAAGGGGAAGAAAAGAAATAATAGATGGATTCTTGCAGCTGTACCTATCTACTGTTTTGATTAAATGCAGTACAGTAAAATACAGGCATTTTTTTTCTAATTACTTCTATAATGGAATCTATTTCACAATGACTGTTTTGTAGCTACTCAGAAGCCATTAAACAAGCTGAAACATTCTCTGTAAAAAGAGTCAGAATGACAAGATTGGTTTGCGGTTGTTCAATACTACTCAAGAAATTTTCAACCCTTAATTTCTAAAGTTGGCATGATATGAGAATGTTACAAACATTCTCAGAATTAAAAGTAAAGTCCACTTCAAACTAAGTTGACTCCTAATGACTTTATTGATTATCCATGTAATTTCCTTGGCAAGAATATCAAAATGGCTTGTCATTGTCTTTCAGGATGTTTTCAAATTTTAAAATCTAACTTATAGTGCTAGTATCTCTAGTTGGCCTCTCATCCAAACACTATCCAGGACTGATTCTGCTTAGATTTTTGAGCTCGGTTAAAGTCAGGTAGATGTTGCCATTTTAATTATAGATGAACCATAAGTAAAACCTGGTTTATTACTTGTGATAGCAGATCATTGACATATGCAGTTTCCAGTCATAAGTTTTTTAAATTATAAAACAAGTAAAGTGATAGATGAATTTTGCAATTGATCACTTAACTATAGGAAATACAGGTGGTGGTGGGGAAAATAATGAAATATGGAGAATCTTGCAGTCTATTTTTAAATTGTACGCTCATAAAAACATAACTAATCCCATGAAGAGTCCAAATATTTAATACTTACCTAAAGAGAATATCTCCCACAATAGGACTCCAAACGACCAGACATCACTCTGAGTAGTGTAAACTTTGTCAAAAATGCTTTCTGGAGCCATCCACTTGAGTGGAAGACGGGCCTATAGTACAACGATATGAAGGTACATATATTACAATGGAAGAAAAACAATATATTAAAAAAAAACACAGGAAAGTCTTCAGAGATTCTACAATGGTGTTTGAAGATGGGCAGAAAATACAATAAATAAATTTTCAAATAAGAGGAAGTTGCAATCTGGTATAGTCTTATCTGCCTTGACACTGTAGCTGCATTTGCTGTGAATTCCAAAACAAGGAAGAATAGTGAAATTTGGCTCATATTTAAATTCAAACTGGACCAATTTCAAAAAACCCAGAAGTATTTCAAGATAACATTTAAATATTATTTATTTGTTCTCTCAAAGCAGCTTTGTAGACTATGGGTTTGCAAGAAAAAAAGTCCTATCTTCTACTTCATAATTTATTTATTTTTAAAGTTGTATCAAGGGACCTTTCTCAGTAAATGGAGACAGTTTCTGACTCAGAGATTGCTTCCAAGCCCTGCTAAAGGCTATTGAGTCTCTTAGTGACGGGGAGCAAGTGGCCTCCAGTTGATGTTGACTTCCAATTGACATCAACCCCAAACCGCATGTTAATAGCAAGGGGATTGTGCTCTGACAGCTCAAATACCTATAAGGGATGTAGATTGCCCAAAGCAGGCATATATTTCCATCTTGTGCACTGACCCTAATACTTAGCTTACATCAAGAAATTACACTAGGTAAAACATTTGTCTGTTTCATTCTTCCAGGTACTGTACCTTTCTTGGACAAACATTTCCTCTGCATTGAGATGCCCAAGGTCATTAGTAAATAAAATAAATCCAAAATCCACAGAGGCAATATCTTCATTGGACTAATCAAATATATACACAATAGTCCACATTCCAATATGAATTTTGGTGTCCCCCCCTTATGTTTAATACAGCTATATTGATTTTTATACAATAACACTGAAAGATATTGACTGGCAACCAACTTCAGAAACCAGTTCTTTCCCCCCAAAGGACAACCCAGAACTCACACTGCCCTTCCTGACATAGTCAGGGTCCTTGTAGATATCCCGAGCCAGACCAAAGTCACAAATCTTCACCACATTGTTCTCTGACAATAAGATGTTCCGAGCTGCTAAGTCTCTATGGATACACTACAGGAAAATGCAGAAAGGGGCGGGAGAAATCCAAAATAAATTAAATGTTAATACAAAATTTTCAAAAAGGACAGAAAAACTGGGGAAAAAAGCTTAAATCTCTCTCAGGCTTGTACTCTCTGTGGAAGATGTAAGTAAAAAAAGCAAGAAATCCTTTCCAGAAAGTACTGAAACACCTTATAGTCTCTCTCATTTATTTGCAAAACCACAAATATGATTGTAAGCAAAAAAGTAAGAAATGCTGTTCTGGATCAGATCAAAGGCAATCTTGTCCAGTAATCTTGCATCTCACAGTAGAATGGCAGGTGCTTCCAGAAATGTATAAGCAAACATAAGTAAACCTTGCTCTCAATAGCTTTACGCTGTCTCTGCTTGGCCAAGCAACTGAAACAAAATGACACAGGTGGGACATATAATAAAACTATACTCCTGTTCATTGGTGTGGCAGCCAGCCAGCCTTGTGTTTCAAGGATATTGCATTTCCCCCTGCTACTTATACATTCTAGAAGACAGCTGGACAAATGATAAAAAGTGCCCAAATGACTCTTTCTATGGGAGAGCAGTTTGCTGCTCCTGCGTTAGGCATCAAAGCTCCACCATGTAAACCAATAGACACACAGGAAAAAAATGTCCTAACAGCTCACCTGGATGAGTTTTATTCCATTGCATGCGTGCAAATGTATTTTCCAAATGAAAGTTGGTTCCGAAGGGGAAAAAAGGTGACTGCAGTTTACTGGTAGGCTCTGTCACCTCTGTCACCTCATTTTCAAGAGCCAAGGTGGCGCAGTGGTTAAAATGCAGCACTGCAGGCTACTGCTAGATCAGCAGGTCAGCGGTTCAAATCTCACCGGCTCAGGGTTGACTCAGCCTTCCATCCTTCCGAGGTGGGTAAAATGAGGACCCAGATTGTTGGGGGCAATATGCTGACTCTCTGTAAACCGCTTAGAGAGGCCTGGAAGGCCTATGAAGCGGTATATAAGTCTACTGCTATTGCTATTGCTATTGCTATTTTGAGGATTTTGACCGGCTCAAGGTTGACTCAGCCTTCCATCCTCCCATGGTCAGTAAAATGAGGACCCAGATTGTAGGGGGCAATATGCTGATGTATTTATGGCATTGCTCAGAGAGTGCTATAAAACACTGTAGTGCAGTATATAAATCTAAGTGCTTTTGTTATCACTATCAGGACCTACAGGTGATCTGTGCAGTGGGTGGGAAAAACAGTGTCTTTCCTTTATAACTCCTTCCTAATCTTTAAATCAGTGTTGTTGAACAGATAGCTCAACCCATAGTCAGGCCTTTTGCCAAAATTTGCATCCTACTTCAGAGCCGTTTTTGTTCTCACCCCATAAGGAAAGCAGATTTTCTTCCACAGAGAGTGGAATCCTCTAACCCTATTTTTTCCCCCCAAAGCTTTTCTAATTTGTTTTCATCCTGCATCAATCTGTGGTTTATTGATATTTCCCCCCAATAATAACTATCAAGAAAAGACACATGTTGAGATGGATGAATGGATGGATGGGTTCCAGCTTCTGTTACTGTTGGTTCGCTCAGGGATGCGGTGCAGAAGTAAAAAAATGCATGCGCAGAACCAAAGAACAAGATGGTGGCGCCGCCAATAGAACCAGTTTGGGCGCGTGGCTGACTGAGTTACTACTGACTTGGCTGAACTGGTAAGAACCCACCTCTGGATGGATGGATGGACAGATAGATCACTTACCTTTCTAGAGGCTAGAAACTCCATTCCACGGGCAACTTGAAAGCTGTAGCAGATCAGATCTTCCATTGTCAGAGGGCTTTGCCATAAATCATCCACTGTATAAAAGTGCAAGTAAGAAGGTTACATTCTGTAGGCTGGCAGTGGAAAAGAAAAGGTTACTTTCCCCAGGCAATAGGATTTACTGTACCACTGCATTCTGAGGAGTGGGAGGATGTCCCACAGAAATCTCGCTAAATCTTATTTCTTTTGCATCTTTTTTGTATTTCAAGTTAGAAAAAAGACTCCAATCTTTAAATGAGTTAGAAAAACACCCACAGCAATAAAAGAGGAAAACTTTAGTCCATAGGTTGCAGAGAACAATAAAAGAAAAAATAGAAGAAGAAAGCTGCTCGGAGGCTGGAGGGTTTGTTTATTGGAGTTTGTGTATTGGAAATGGAACATTTTTTTTCTTTGCTGATTGTTTTGGCTTGGCATTGTAAGGTCTTACTGCTTGGTTATAGAGAGTGATAAGAAGGGAATCACACAGATGTCCCTTTGAAGTATATCTCTAACCAGAGAAAAGTGAAAACAAATGTTTTTGTGAATATATGTTTAATTTCTTTTAACCTTCCAAGCTAGAGCAGCTGTGTTTGTTAGCTGGAAAGAATGACACAATTTCAAAAGCAAACAGGAATCTTGAGGTTGCAAAAGATATTTTCAGAAATACAGAAATTATCAAATATATATATAAGAGGTTAGACAAGAAATTGGAAGACTTAGAGCACATAACAGCAAAATATGATGAAGAAGTTGAAGATGTTTATCAAATGCAAAATGTAGTGGTTAAAACTCAAGAAATTGAAGTTAAAAATGAATATAAAGAAATTAAATTTGCTGATATTTATGGTGATTGGCCAGTCTCTGAAAATGGAAAGAGTAGAATACTTAAAGCGGAATTAAAGGGAGGGAAATTTATCCCAGAGGGCAAGATACAGAAAAAGAAAAAAGCAAAGAATCTATGGATTTAAAGAGAGAAACCTCATTAGCAATAGCATGGATAACACTACTGACAATCAAAGATAAGCTGATTAAGGAAACAGAAGAAGGGCATCAAGTTTACATAAGAGATCTTATAAGCAAGGAGTTGCTAAGAGGAGTCCATACAAAGTTGATCAAGGAGATGATTAGAGGACTGGCACCACAAATGGCAGAAGATATGAGACTGTTTTGCTATTGGAAAGATACAGGTTGATAGATGGAAGAATATAATTTAAAACTAATTAAACTTAGTGAAATTTATTGACAATAGATATAGTTTAAATAAATAATTGATAATGTTACTAATGTATACAATGTGTAGTGTTATGATGAGTATAATTGGATATGAATATGGAATGGTACCCATGTAAGGAAGATTAGAAATCCCTTTGGATTATACATAAAGGTTAATTAAAAAAAGGGAACCAAGTTAGATACAGCTAAAGTTTCGATTATTAGGGGGAAAATGTTATGATACAGGATACAGTCAAATAAAGGAGGGATAAGAATAACAACGTATATATAGAAATGGATATAATATAGAAACTGGATGTAAATTTTGAACAGTATTTGGAAAGGAGGATTAGAAAACTTTGTTATTAAATATTATGGATGTTTAGAATAGGATGTAAGGATTTAGTGTTAGTAGAGGATCTTAGAAATAGTAATTGAAAGGCCAGTATGTGGTTATGTATTAAACTTTGATATATGATGGTTTATGATGAAGGACGCTTAAACAATTATAGTCAAATGAAAATGGAGATATGATGATGGTGAAATGTTTAAATATATATTTGAGTTAAAATGCTTGAGTTAATATGAAGCATGTTTGTTGACTGTGGAAGAGATGCACGAAAGTCTTTTTGTAACCAACTGATACACTTTCTACAGCATGTAAAGAAGGATTGTGTTTGTTTTAAATTAATTTTTTTTAAAAATTATAAAAAAAAGAAATCTTGCTAAATAGAAAAAGGTAGTGGAATAATTGGGATCAAATAATATTGTCCAGGAACAATGTTATTGTTGATTATTAGTTAGTTAAAACAAACTAGGTGGCTGACAACCAAAGAACAAAGGCTTTATATGCAGGCAGGAAAAACAAGCAAAACAAAATGAAAACCAAATGAAACTTAACATTATAAAAACTTGTCATTACAACCAAATTATGTACACACTACTCCTCTCATTTTCTATCTCACCCTACCCCAACACTTTAAGGAAAAGCTAAGTGGTGTTGCTACAGAAAAGGCATACTTCCTAAGTAGTCACAGTAGATGGTGACATTTCAGAGAAGGAACCTAGAGCATGCTCACTCTACCCAATTTAGTAGAACAAGTGGATATCTACATAGGGAGATGCCATGTAGGACTTTTGTCAGGTGCAAAAGACCAGGTCCACACATAAAGGTTCAATTAAACCTAAAAGCATGAGCTGGGTAAGGCTCAATGGCACTCAAAGCAGTTGGACTGAGTTCTTTTGTGGCTATGTAGGAATTCTAGGCCGATCCCCCTTTTCACTTCAGCCCTGTTGTGCCATCTCTTCTCCTATACTTTTAAAGGTGATAACCAGCACCTTAAAAGCAGAGTCAGTGTAACTGATGCAGCAATGGTATAGCATAGACAATCTGAGAGGTGCTCAATACTATGCAAGTGGCCACATTTCGGACCGATGCTAATTTCTGGGTGAACTTCAAGGGCAGCTCATATAAAGCACATAATCCAAATGAGAAATGACCACGAACAAGTGCTCCAGGTACACAAAAGGGAACAATTGGCATGTAAGATGAATCTCCCTTCAAGCAGTAGCTGGGAATCTAAGGACCCAGTTCTGTATAATTTAGTTCAAATGAAAACAACAGAGCTTAAACATACATATAGCTGTATGCTGGGTAGCAAGTGCAATATTGCTGAGAACACGGCCAACCTTCACACAAGTTATAGGGCTGTGATGGCAAATCTATAGCATGTGTGCCACAGGTGGCATGCAGAGCCCTCTCTGCGGGCACGTGAGCCCAGCTCAGCTTCACTGTGCATGTGTGCACACCTCCCACCAGCCAGCTGATTTTCAGGTCTCTGCTATGTATGCAGGAGACGCACATGCATGTGCGGGGGGGCAGGGGGAGCCCCATTTTTGGGCCCAGGAGGCTTCAGGGAGGCCTGCTAGGGCCAAAACAAGGCACAATGTGTGTACACGTGGGAGGGAGCACAGGGGGGGTCATGCGTCCATGTGCAGGCGACTGGGCGAATTGCGGGTGTGGGCACACTGTTATAGGGCATCTCTTTATTAGATATCTATCCATTAATTGAAGTAAATCTTTTATCTGTCAGGTATTAGCAGTTTAATTATGAGAGATTTAACAGCAAATAAACATGAATTCTGTCAAAGAAATTGAGACTGAATTGAGTATGTCTTTTTTTTGATGGGATGGTGGTGGTGGCGGCTTTCTGCATCTGTTTCCTGATTGGAAAAAGAAATGTATGAGCAGTCAGATAACAAAATTCCTTGCCTGCAGGAAAACTGTGTGTTTCTTTTTGCCCAGGTGCTGCAAACGATTAGGCATGGAATGATAGTGATCTTTTGAAGAATCATATATCTTTGCCATGTGACCTTAACTAAAATGGTAAATATTTTTGGAAAGTTTTATATATTCATGAAGTGACAGACAATGAATGGTGTGCCCGGAAAGATAGGAGATTGTTTTGATAAAAGGGAACTGTCTCATAAAAAATATCTGGTCTCTAAGAGAGAATTGGGAGGGGTAAAGTATTAAACTCCTATTTTTGAAACAATATAAAAGAAAATATGTTTTTATGACTACAATCTAGCTTATTTAGTGAGTATGTTAGCATAATTATTGTAATTATTATTCGTATCAGTGAAATTTCTCAAAGATATATTTGAATAAAATTACTTCAGCTATACAACTAGTAATAATTGTATTCATTAATAATAACTATTATCAAACTTAATTATAAAACAGGATGAGCACAGAGGTTTTTTGTCAATATTTACATATACTTCTATTCAAATAAAAATCTCTCTCCCTCCCTCCCTCTCTCCCTCTCTATCTCTCTCACACACATGATATTTCTGTAACTGAATTTAATATATAAATCTTAAATTCACTCAGTGCTCAATATTCTGAATTTATCTGTTCTCCCCCCCCACTTAATTCTGCTCTTTCAAATACCTAAGAGATTGTTTCTGGGTGGGCTGCCACTGAAATTCTAAATTTTTCACCTCTGAATTTTGAAGACATATTTAATAAAAAATAAATAGGGCTTTCAAGGAGATATTATCAAAATCTCTGGGGAAGCACATACAGCCAATGTCATGAAATTCTCACTCCTATTACAGGCATACCTTCATTCATTTTCATTTGATGGCATATACTATATAATTACATAGCATTATTCCCTGAAAATTCTGGGCCTTTCTTGTGACCTAATTCTTATGAAGAAAAAATTTAAATAATGACTCACTATTTCTCCCTATCCTATAAATTGCCAAGAACTCATGCCACTGTTACCATTCACAGTGATGCTGAATAGTCCAGTTCTTCAGGCTCTTAATGTAAAATACATAAAACATCCAGTATCTTGCTTGCCCATTTTTTTCTAATATCTAAGGTTAGGATAAATAGTAACCCACATAGTTATCATTATTTTTCAAGACTTGTTAAGACCATGATTTAAGAAGCCCTGCACAATGAATTATAGTCCTTTGAAGGAAAAACAGTCAGACACCATTCTTTACCTTCTTGTATGAAATGTGGAGATGATGCTGTCTGACTCTTGTTCATTAGAAGCCTATTAAAAATTGCACTGTCACGGGTGCAAGACTGGCTTCTTTTGTCTGCTCGAACTGCTTCCACAATGGAACGAACTTGGATGCGCAGCCTTGGGGATTTTTCCTGGGAAGACAACCAGATGACAAAAGTTAGCATAGCAATAGGGCTTAGATTTAGATACTGCTTCATAGTGCTTTATAGCCCTTTCTAAGTGATTTACAGAGTCAGCATGTTCCCCCACTTCCTTCCCTTCCCTTCCCTCTGTTCTGTTTCTTCCTGTAATGATTTTTCTCCATCCTCCATGTTCTCAGAATCTGTTGGATATTCCATCACAGTTTAGTATACTTGCCTTGCATGAAGACTGAATGACTGTAATAGCAATCGCAATAGCACTTATATACTGCTTCACAGCCCTCTCTAAACAGATTACAGAGTCAGCATACTGTCCCCAACAATCTGGGTCCTCATTTTACTGACCTTGGAAGGATAGAAGACTGAGTCAACCTTGAGCCAGTGAGAACTAAACTGCTAAACTGCAACCAGTCAGCAGGCAGTAGAAGTAGCCTGCAGTACTGTATTCTAATCACTGAGCTACCATGGCTCATGCTTATTAGGAGGCAAATTATTCAGTGATTCAATCAATAGGGATATTTCTTCATATTAGATCAAACAGTCCAAACACATTAAACTTTACTGAGCAGATTAAAAGGTAAACATGGGAATAGCAGATATACAAGTCACAACACAAATGAGCCATACAGTTTATAAGGTGGGTGGTGAAAATAAGACATCCCTATTTGTATTTTATAGTACTTATAAATGCCATTCATAAGTCCAGACAAATGGGAAGGGCTGAAGAAAGACTTAGTGGCCTATTCCAATTATATTATTATCAATAAGGGGTATGCTGCAGACTTCATTGGCAAAGAATTTCAGCTGGCAGAATTCAGGAGAAAAACGTTTTCTGCTGTAATTCCCGCCATTTGGAATATTGTGCCTCTTGAAGTGAGATCTGCTTCCACCCGCTTGGCATTCCAAAAGACCATCTGGCAAAAGGCTTGGGGGTGCCAATGGGATATCCTATTTTGAAGGTGGTTAGTAAAATAGGAAGATTCCTCCCACGGCTTATTTGCATATTGGTTTCTTTTATCTAACTTTTGATTCATTTTAATGTCTGTTAATATTATATCTTTTAATGTTTTTACAGGTCTTACTGTTTTATATTATGTTTTCATAATGTTATAAGGCATCCAGAGTTGCTTGACAGTGAAATGGATACCGTATAAATTTAATAAAAA